>NW_027522803.1:0-76728 GCF_052094955.1 Ictidomys tridecemlineatus | reverse complement strand
GTGACCAGAACCCAGAAGCCCGCTCGGAGGGTTCAAGCCGAGCTGCGGTCACCGGAGAGCTGAATGGCACAGAAGAGAGGTGACGAGCCACACTCAGCTCCTGCTGTTGGTCCTGGTGAAACCCAGGCTGGGAACAGGGAAAGCCAGCCCAGAGGACAGGACCGCGGAGCTGGGGGCCCTGCAGGGTGGCGTCCAGCTCCTCTGCCCCTCAGCCTGTGTCGTCCAGGGCAGGGACTGGTCTGACTGCCCTGCTGCCATGTCCCCGGTGCCCGTCCCAGGCCCAGCACAAGAGGCTCCAGACGACACCTGATGAGGAGTGGACCGTGGAGGCCTGGACGCAGGGGCCCGGAGACCCTCGGCTCGGCTGCCCCCCCCCCGAGTCCCGCCGTGCTCACACTCGCCGGGCGTGGCCAGCAGAGCTCGGCCTGGTCCCTGAGCACAAGGACACGCAGTCACCCACTGGGGATAGGAGTCACACGTGGCCTTAGGGCCAGCCGCTGGCCGTGCAGTGGGGCCCAGGGTCACCAGGGTCCTGGCAGGTGGGGGGCAGAGTCAGAGCCGCGGGTGGAGCGGAGGTGGAGGGTGCGCTGGGCTCTGAGGCCCCGGGCCGGTGACGCGGGCACCATCGGAAGCCGAGAAGGAAGGGAGGCCAGTGCTCTGTGGAGCCCCGGGAAGCAGCCGGCCTCGCCACCTGGACGTCAGCCAGGGGGACTCAGGCCCGGGACGTAGAGCTCAGGGACTCTGCGCAGCCGCAGCCTCTGGCACCTGGTCCCTGTGGGTGCAGGAAGGGGGGCGGGGCAGGTCCCTCTAGGGTGAGCGGGCGGGGGCCACTCTTCAGCGGGACTCCGCTCCCTGGGGCAGCCCCTGCCTGCCGAGCCCACCTGCCGGGGAGCCCGGCTGAGCCGCGTCCAGCAGAGCTGTCCACAGAGTGTCCCACCAGAGTCCTCGGGTGCCGTGGACATGCCAAGTGGACAGGACGGTGCCGAGGGCAGCCTCCCCAGCAGGCACCTCCGGGGTGGGGTGGACCCAGTCCTGAGCCGGCCCAGGAGCCGCTGGCGGGGGCCGGGGAGGTTGGCTTTTGTTCTGGTGGGGGGGCCAGGGCCTCTTCTCAGACCACGGGACACGCATCTGGGAAGATCTCCGTTTATTTTAAGAAATGTCAGATGTTTAAACCGTCACTGGATGCTTAAAATAATTTCGTCTCTGATAATGAATTCACGGAGAACTTTTCTTCCCAGAATCTGCTAGGAGCGTGTCTCTGTCCTGTGCCATCAGTGGACTGAGACGCAGGGAAAGACCTAAGGCAGAGGAAGAGCTAAGGCTGCAGAGTGGATGATGGTGGGCGACCCCTGATGGTCAGATCCCTCCATCTGACCTGTAGTCGAGATCTGCGTTTTATAAGTGGGGGGAGGGGCTCACCAGACAGAGACTCCTCAGGAGAATGTGGGTGGTTCAGTGCACTCCCCTGTGTGCTTAGGAATTCTGGGGTCATGAGGGATACAAAGCTCAGCACCAGCTTCAGGTACAGCTAGATCCAGGAGCTCAATGTCTGTAACACTCCTTTCTCCATATCTTCTCTGGGCTGTTCTTTGAATTGGGCCCACTCTTAAGAACGAGCAGTGGTTGCCATTTCTGAACCCTTATATTGATGGCACAGGTAGGCCTGAGCGGGAGGTGCCGTTGTGGGCCTCGCTGCAGGGAATAGACGGTCTCAGGGATGCAGACGAAAGGCATAGCCCCTGGCCTCCGCTGCGTGCACTCCCGGTGGACAGAGAGGCCCTGGGCCTCCAGCAGACGAGTCCAGGGTCCGCTCTGATTATCTTACTCATCCGACAGCCATCCCTACGGGAGTCGCCACCGTCAGCTATGACGAGCCACTCCTAGACCACAGGGCCACTCAGGGGCAGCAGTGATCCCTCCAGGAACACCAGACACCCACAGTGGCCGTCGGGCAGCCTCTGGGCAGAGGCCCACTGAACCGACCCCACCCACAGGACTGGGCCTCCTCCAGGGCATCTCAGACAGTGACCTAGAGAACCCGGGGGTCCCGTCCTGATGAGGACCAGGCTGAACCCGGGCATCTGCCCTCACCCTGCCTCCACCCGCAGGCCAGGGCTCGGGCCCCTTCCCAGTTTACAGATGAGGAGACTGAGGCTCAGAGCCTCCATCCTTACTGGGGACCCCAAGTTCTAAGCCACCATGTTCCAGCGTCCCATGTGCGCTGTGTCTGCCACAGCGGTCACTCCACAGAGAAAGCCCGGCTCAGCTGGCTGCCAGGACGGGGACGGGGGGAGCCTCGCCTGAGCCTCCCTAGAGAGGGGAACCTGGCTCTCGATGGGCACCGCGGTTCACACACGATTAGACTGGTCAGTCCTCCTGCTGACCATGGGCTGGTGAGTGAGGACCCACAGGGCTTGCTCAGGGGGGATGGGGGGAGACAGATGGCGGCAAGGACTCGGTGTGAAACCCCGGGCACCAAGGACACCTGAGCATCTGAGTTGGAGGGAGCAAGGTGGACAAGTAAAAAGGGGACACTGTGCACAGCCGGCCAGGGGACGGTCAGGCCAGGGGACATCACAGCCCCACTGGGCCCGGCTTAGCTCTTGAGCAAGTCCCTTCCCCTCCCTGAGCCTCCGTCCTCTCCTCCACACAAGGCAGGTGACAGAGAATCAGCCCCTGAGGTGGTTGAGGAATGAACAGCCGCACACAACCCCAGAGCCGACCCTGGGACCTGTGCGGGCAGGGGCTGCTGCTAGGGTCAGGTGACCGTGGGGGTGAGCATGGGGGTGGCCATGATGATGGTGGGGATGGTGGTGATGGTGGAGATGGTGGAGGTGGTGGAGGTGGTGGTGATGGTGGGGATGGTGGGGATGGTGATGATAGTGATGATGGTGGTGATGATGGTGGAGATGGTGGGAATGGTGGAGATGGAGGAGATGGAGGAGATGGTGGAGATGGAGGGGATGGTGGAGATGGAGGAGATGGGGGAGATGGAGGAGATGGTGGAGATGGAGGGGATGGTGGGGATGGTGGAGATGGTGGGGATGGTGGGGATGGTGGGGATGGTGGAGATGGAGGAGATGGTGGAGATGGTGGGGATGGTGGGGATGGTGGAGATGGAGGAGATGGTGGAGATGGTGGGGATGGTGGGGATGGTGGAGATGGAGGAGATGGAGGAGATGGTGGAGATGGTGGTGATGGTGGAGATGGTGGGGATGGTGGAGATGGAGGAGATGGTGGTGATGGTGGTGATGGTGGAGATGGAGGAGATGGTGGAGATGGTGGTGATGGTGGAGATGGAGGAGATGGTGGAGATGGAGGAGATGGAGGAGATGGAGGAGATGGAGGAGATGGTGGGGATGGTGGAGATGGAGGAGATGGAGGAGATGGTGGAGATGGTGGGGATGGTGAGGATGGAGGAGATGGAGGAGATGGAGGAAATGGTGGAGATGGAGGGGATGGTGGAGATGGTGGAGATGGTGGGGATGGTGAGGATGGTGAGGATGGTGGGGATGGAGGAGATGGAGGAAATGGTGGAGATGGAGGAGATGGTGAGGATGGAGGAGATGGAGGAGATGGAGGAGATGGAGGAGATGGTGGTGATGGTGGAGATGGAGGAGATGGTGCAGATGGTGATGATGGTGGAGATGGTGGAGATGGTGGAGATGGTGGGGATGGTGGAGATGGTGGAGATGGAGGAGATGGTGCAGATGGTGATGATGGTGGAGATGGAGGAGATGGTGATGGCGATAGGGATTAAAGTGATAGCAGTGATGATAAGGCCTGAGGACCGTGATGGCAACCATGATGGTGTGGCAGTGGTGGTGACAATCACTCCTGCTGCTGCCTGGTCACCTTCTCAGATAGAGAAGCGTGTTGTGGTCAGGAGATGGAGCTTAGGGGCAGACATGGTCTGAGTTCTGCTCCTGGTTCATCAAGTCGCTGGTTGTCTGAGCCGCAGACCCTCCCCCTCCCCAGCTCCCAGCCCTCGCCCACAGAGATGGCTTGTGCCCCAGGGTCCTTTCCTCGCACACCCCACCCAGCTGCTCTGGCCAGCTCACTGGTCCTCAGCCACTCGGCCTGCTCTGCCTCGGCCTTTGCACTCGCCATTCCCTCTGCCTGGAGCACTCTTCCGCACGTAGCCTAGTGGCTCAGTCCCCTACAGGTCACTGTTCAGATATCACCTTGTCAAGGTGTTCCCTGATTCTATGAGGGGGATAGTGGCCCCCAAGTCACACTCCGTTCGACACAGTGTACTTCTGCTTGGTTTTTCTCCATGGAACTTGTCACTTGGACAAGTGGTTTGTCACCCATCTCCCTATTAACTGGGTGGGGACCCCCAGTCTGGGGCAGAATTGACAGCATTCCATTTCTGAACCTCGAAAAGATGGTGGGCCAGGCCTGAGCAGCAGGTGCAGACAGGGCCCTCGTGGGGGACGGAAGCGGGTCCCCAGGTGGACAGGGCCGGCTCCCGCCTCTGAGCCCGTGAGGAGCAGCGTCCATGTGACGTCAGTGGGCAGCTGCTACTTTGGGTCCTCTGCGTTTTTCATCTGTATTCACAGTGGTTGAGCCGTGTCCCCACGGGGTCCTGTGGCGCTCTTGTTAAGGGAGAGGTGGCTTCACGGCAGCTTAAGGCGCCACCGTTTCCCTCGGGAGAAACCCATGGGCGGGGCCGGGCACAGGGGGGCGTGACGCAGGCCACTGGAGGACAGGCGGGCGCGGGGAGGGGGCGCCTCCCGGGTGGGCAGGGCAGGGCCTGCTTCCTGGGTGGCCGTGGGTCCCTGTCCCCACACCACCCACCACCACTGGCCACCCTTCTCTCCTCTCACTTCCCAGGTGTGAGCCCGGGCTGGGGCAGGGGCATGTGCGTGCGACACACTGGCACCCAGGCCCCGGTCCCCGATGGCCCAGGCCCTTCCCACCTTACGTAGGTGGCCGTGAGTCTGCGGTGGGATCCGGTGACGACCACGCTGACGCTGGCTGTGGGAGCTCCAGTCTGTGTCCCTGCGGGGGGCTCATGACACGGGTCCCCTCCAGGCAGGTGGGGTTGGGGACAGAGCCACCGAGGAAGCAGGAAACCTGGGTGGGGCTGTGCAGGAAGCCCCGGGGGGACTGCGGACGGCAATAGCAAAAGTCCTCCTTGGTCCTCTCACCTTTAGACTGTCACCTCCACCTAGAGACGAGGAAGCTGGAGCCCAGAGATGCTGAGTGACTTGTCCAAGGTCACACAGCTCCCAGGAAGTGGGTCCAAGTCCCAAGCCCCGGTCTCCAGCCCCCAAGTCCACTCTCTGTCTGCCCAGGGACCGCGTACTGCGTCCCCGCCCAGTGCCCAAGTCCTGGCAGGCTGCCTCACTGATGGATTGTAGGCGAAGACGTCCCTGACCACAGCCCCAGAGCCCGCCCCAGGCCCCATGGTGCCCACAGGAGACCTCCCCTCACCAGCCGGGGGCTCCAGTCCTGAGGCTCGAGGGCGGGCCCAGCAGACGCCGGTGCTCAGCTCCCGCCCTGGCCAGTCCCGGCCGGGCCGCCTTTGTGGTCGGGTCCAACCGGGCGCCGTGTTACCCAAAGGCAGGGCCACGCGGGCGTCCCTGGTCCCGCCCCGGGAGCTGGGCCTCGTCCTCAGCACCTGGCTAGGAACATGCCGGGTCCCGGGGGTGGTGGGCACGTGGAGCCCAGGACAGTGCACAGGCCCGGGCAGGCCCAGGCACACGTCCCCTCCTTCTGACCTGAAGGGCCGTCCCACCCCTGGGGACGGGGCCAGGCTCTGGCTGAGCCCGCAGCTGCCTGTGCTCCGACCGCAGGGGCCCGGTCGGGGAGGCCGGCCACTCAGCCCTCGTCAGCCCCCGGGCGCCCCGGGGCCGGTGCTCCTGGTGGGACAGACAGAGCTGCCCCAGGAGACGTCCCCCAGTGGCCTCGGCCTTGCTCCCAGCAAACCTCCTGACCCCAGTAGCCGCCGGTGGCGCTGCCCCACAGAGCCAAAGCCTGAGGTCACAGACTGTGGCCCAGACCGCTGCGGGGCCCGAGCGCTCCTGCTGGGACCGGGTGTGGCTCTGTGCACCTCCGGAACACGGGTCCGCCCACTGGTGACTTTCGACCGCAGACTCGTGGCCTCTCCAGCCTCTGGCCTTCGGGTGGCCCTGGCCTGCGGGTGACCCTGGCCTGCGGCTCCCGGCTCGGCTCCCTCTCCTCTGCAGTCTGGTCCCCCGGCCTCCACCTGGCGAGGAGTCCTGCGGTCTCATGGCCGGGTGCCGCGGTCCTCCCAGACCAGGAGTCGGCATCGGGGAAACACGCCCGCATGCGGCCCTCACTCCTGCCCGTGAGGGCCGGGGGGGTGGACACGAGGCCTCCCCAGGCCCTCGGGACTCCTGCGGGGTGTCCGACGCGGTGCACAGCGGGTGCTTATGGGCTCTGAGACATCCACGCGGGCAGAGAGCGCCGGCCCTCTCTCTGCAGCCTCAGGGTCAGCCCAGGGCCCAGCACACAGTCGGTGGTCAGCCGTGCTTGGACGAGTGGGTGCAAGGGTGGGGCACCCTGCCTTCAGAGGACTCAGGGCTGTAGAGCAGGGCGGGCAGCTCCGGCTCACGGTCTGATAAATGAAGTGTCACTGCGCAGCAGCCACACGCCCTCGTGTGCATGGGCCTGGCTGCCCGTGTGCAGCCCTGGGTCCTTGTTCAGAGACACCTGGGCTTGCCTCTGGGGCACGTGCCTTGTACAGTCGCACAGGTCCCACACTGAGATCCCCACATCACTGTGGTGACCTCCTGCTTCCCCCTTGAATCTCCTGCCAACTCCTTCAGAAGGAGCCTATTTCCTCGGTGCTGAGCCCCTCCGATGCGCAGCTGCTCCTGTCTTTAAGACCCAAAGCCTAAAGCTTTGACTGGCCCTGGACAGGAAAAGCTGGCCAGTGCCTGGCCCAGGAAACAGGACGGGTGCCTCACTCAGGAAGACTCAAGGAAGACAGTGCCATGTGCATCTGGGAGGGCCAAGTGCCATGTTTCAGGTGCTCAGGGGGCAGACAAGTCCCTCATAGCTGGGGGCCCAGGATTCTTCAGAAATAAGGGGCCAGCGGCAGCCTCAGCACCAGGGACCTCCAGACGTGGGAGGGGAGGCCAAGAGCACAGAGCCCGAGGTCAGCCAGGACACCGCCAGGCCAGCAGCAGGGCCAGCTTCTCCTCTGCCTTGATCAATGCAAAGTGTCCAAACCACCATGAATTATTCATCTGGGAAGAGAAGGGAGCCATCGGGCATTGACTTCTGTCCACCCGGCGTTCTTCTGCCTTTGAGGCTGCAGCTGGCTGGTGACCGCAGGGTCCGGCTGGCTTCAGGGCCTGCTTCTGCAGACGGTTGTGGACAAAGGACCCACACGGGAAGAGAAACCCCTCCTCTTCAGCAGGTGGATAAAACATTCCTCCCAAACCCACAGAAAGTGCCGGTTGCCCACTGGTGATGTGGGAGATAGCGGACTCGTCCCGAATGCGGGGTCAGCCGCAGACCCGGGGTCAGCCGGGGCAGGGGAGCCCGAGCGCTGGGCTCGCCTGTGGCCCGCGGGGACTCTGTCTGCTCGGTAAATATTTGCTGAATTGACAAACACCTTGTTCTTGCCGCAGTCTAGACCCGGAGGAGCAGGACAACAGGATCTGGCGGCCACTCCTTCCTCTGTGACCGGTGGCCTGGTGCCAGGGACCGGGGGACTCGGGGCTGCCACACGCTGCCCTGCTGGGCCCTCGCCGGCTGAGCTCTGCCGTGGGGACCCTGAGCAGGCTGGGTGGGGGAGGGCGGGGTGGCGGAGACGGGAAGGAAACAGGGGCTGCCTTCCGGCGGCGGGGCTGGACCCTGCCCAGCTGCGTGGCAGCTGGATGGACATGGTCTTGGGTTCAGGTCTGCGAGCTGCTCGTGACCACCCACAGCCAGTGGAGGAGAGCCGGGGAGCTCCGCCTGCCGCCTGGTCCTCACCCCAGCCCTGCGCGAGTTTCCTGGGGCTCAGGTAACAAGTGGCCACAAACCGTGGCTTCAGGGGACAGAGGTGTGTCCTCTCGAGGTGGAGGAGCGGGCGGTGCAGGGCCACACTGCGTCAGAAGCTCCGGGGCTGCGCCCGGCCTCCTCCAGCTTCTGGGGCTCAGAGGTCCGCAGCTTGAGGCCCAGCTCTGCAGCCTCCGATTCCGCCTCCCTCGGCCTTTTCCTCTGCTCGGTGTCTCCTCTGTGCGTCTCGCGGGGACATCTGCCATTGATCGAGGGCCCCCTTGGGTGGCCCAGGCTGGTCTCGTGTCAGAGTCCTGAATCACAGTCTCTGCGCCCTGATTCCAAGTGAGCTCCCAGTCACGGGGCCGGGGGCCAGGGCCACCACTCGGCCCCGTGGTAACACAGCTGGTCAGTGACATGGCTCTCAGGGTCATGAAGACACAGAGGCTGGGGACCCTCCTTCTGCTGCCTGGCTCTGGCGGTCCCCTGCGCGAGGCCTCTATTCAGTGAGCAGATGACTACAGATGACTCCTGGGACCTCCCACCGCCGCCCAGGGCCTCAGTCCCAGGCGCCTTCCCACGGAGGCCCCAGGGTCACTGAGACGGAGACCGTGCTCAGAAGTCACCCGCGGAGTCCAGCTCAGGCCCCGGGGGGCTCCTGCCCACGGCACAGCGGGCAGCCTGAGAGGAGCCCGCGGAGGCTCAGGGGCCGCCCGGGGGGGCCTGGGGGACAGAGCTGGGAGCTCGGGGAGAGGAGAGTCCGCGTTTGGGATGACTGAGGCCCGTGCTCCGTGGGGAGACCCGGGGAGAGAGCTGGCCACCGGGACCCCCACACTCAGCGGGAGGCCAGGAGCGAGAGGGGGCGGCAGGGGGGCAGGGGCAGGGGGGCAGGGGCAGAGGGGCAGGGGCAGAGGGCTCCGGGTCCGGCTTCTGGAAAAGCTGAGTGAGGACTCGGGGCGACACCCGGCTGCCGCTGGGTGTGGGGGGTCTAGAAGAGACATGGCTTTGCCCTTTTCCCGCTGAACAGTGTCCTGATTTCACCGCCTTCTCTAAGGTAGTGGCTGAGGCACTAGTGCGTCCAACTTGATCTGTGAGAAGGCATCCGAGGCAGGTGGGGAGAATTCCAGACACACAGACGACCACGATCGAACGAGTGTGAGCTGCTCTTTAAACAGGCGACGACCTTGGGAGACACAGATCCTCAGACCACCCAAAGTCGCAGAGAGAGAGAGATGGGGGGAGAAAGGGCAAAATGTGACTTTTTTCTTAAATTGTAGCGTGAGATCTGCCATCTGACGTTTAAGATGACCATGACAAGTCAGGAGCATTTTTAATTTGGTCAACTTAATGTCCTGGTTATTAACAAGTGAAACCTAAACGCTGTGCTCTTCTTCCATGAGAGGGTGCATCAAGTAGGCCGTCTTGTTGTTTGAGTTTTAAGGAGCTAAAGTGTCACGGGAAGAGGCATTTTGACGACCAAGGCAGGGCGGAGGTCACTGGGGCAGAGCTGCGTAGCGTGAGACATGAAGGGGGTCAGAGGAACGCGGCGCGGTCAAGGGGAAGGTTCGTGGAAAACCTGAAATCTGAGCTCGTCTCAAACAGTGGTCCGGCTTTACTTATGATTTTTGTTGGTGGTTGTGAGACAGACGTGGCCACAGGCTGTACCCTGACAGGACACACACGGGGTCGACCCACTACAATTTGATCCCATTCTGCGTCAAACACGAGGTGGGGTTGCACCGGCCGTGTGTTCACGTACAGCATAGGACCGTTGTGTCCACTCCCCGCACCTCTCAGGACGGCTGTCAGCAAGCCTGGAGCCCACGGGCACTTGCCAAGTGTCCAGGAGACGCTGGCTCCATGTGGACTGTCCTCACGGGCACCTGCCACCGGTCATCCTGGTGAGTGGCACCTGCCACCAGTCATCCTGGTGAGTGGCACCTGCCACCGGTCATCCTGGTGAGTGGCACCTACACTGGTCATCCTGGTGAGTGGCACCTGCACTGGTCATCCTGGTGAGTGGCACCTGCCACCGGTCATCCTGGTGAGTGGCACCTGCCACCGGTCATCCTGGTGAGTGTGGTTGCTCCCACTCGCAGGTGGGGGATGAGGCCATTCAGGAAACGGTCACTTGTCCCTCCCGTGCCCATGGAGAGAGCGGGAACTGTCCCTCCTCGGATGGAGAGGGCGTGACGCAAGGCGGGGAGTGAGGTCTGCCTCTGGGGGCTGGGTCTGGGGTTGGGTCACAGGACATGGACGCGCCTGTTCCAGGAAGCCTGGTCAGTAGAAGGGGCTAGAGCTGTTGAAAAGGTGGACAGGCGGTCACCTGGAGGCCTGTCCTCCCAACGAGGAGCTGCTCATGTCCCACATGGCCTCAGGAGGCACAGCCTGGGAGCAGTGGGCCGAGAAGCCCCATAACCCACGGGTCCCAGGAGTCCGTCGCCTGGATCCAGGGCTCCTCGGGGCTGGGGTGGGGCTCCGTGGTCCAGCCCCTGCCTAGGGTGTGTGAGGCCCTGGATCCCATCCCAGCGCCTCCAATACAAGGAAGGCTCCTCTGGGCCTGTGCAGAACCTGGGAGGATCCAGCCAAGTCCCAGCAACTCAGCCGCACTCCAGCACGGAGGCCGACACCAAGAACAGCAGCACCGACGACCAGCACCCAACTACCCCCAAACACCAACCTGAAACTGCTGGGCAGGTAGGGAACCCCGAAAACCACGGCCCGCGGGGGGAGCAAAGCCAACCAATAAGAACAGGCCCAGAAATAAGTCAGATGATGGTCCCGAAGAGAGAAGTTTGCAATCACCAAAAGCATGCTCCCTCACTCAGGAAGTAGAGGAGGGCTGGGCTGGGGCTCGGGGCAGAGCGCCCGCCTCCTCGCCTGCCTGGGCACTGGGGTCCATCCCCCAGCACCAGAGTTCTTCAGGACAGAGGGACATGGCGACAGAGAGATCCGGATCCACACCAAAGGACGGAAAGCATGAGACACAGGAGGAGGAGAAAAGCAGCAGGGTTAACGGATGACCGTGAGCACAAGATCACACACAGACGTCCTCGCGTGTCCGACCTCCGTGAAAGACAACGGAAGCCAAATAGTAGTCATGTATCACAGGGCTTAAGACACACATGGAAATAAAATGCACGGCAACCCAGGATGAGGGAGAAATGGGAGCACGTTGCTGAAAGATTCTCAGACTCCATGTGAAGTGGCAGGATACTGAGGGCAGCCTGGAGGAGTCAAAGTGCATGGTGCAAACACAGGAGCAGCTACAAATAAAAGTAAAACAAAAAGGTAGAGATAACGACCCAGCAGTGAAGATAAAATGAAATAATCAAAAATATGCATTTGATACAAAGAGTATTTTGCTGGGGCAGCTCAGGAAGCTGAGATATGAGGATCGTGTGTTCAAAGCCAGCCTCGGTAAAAGCGAGGCACTAAGCAACTCAGGGAGACCCTGTCTCTAAATAAAATATAAAGTAGGGCTGGGGATATGGCTCAGTGTCCCCGAATTCAATCCCCAGTATCAAAAAATTAATATATGTTAGATTTATACTCAGCTTTATTAACAATTACACTAAATGTAAATAATCTACATATTCCAACTAAAAGGCAGAGACTATCCATTTGAGTCAAAACGCAAGACCCAATAGTTGTATGCTACCTACAAAAGGGACAGAGAAAGTTGCGTTGTCAGGACTACCAGGAGCCAAGTCTAGAATACCTTGAGCACCAAAATAAATCATGGCAGTAACAGATTGCAACCTGTTGGGTAAAAGCAGTAACCTATGAACCCACATGGAAATAAATCAACAGGAGTGGAAGCAGCATGTGAGGTCATAACGTTCCTCCACAGGGAAATCCTCCGTGGAGCCTACAGCTAGTCTTGAGAGGGAATGCTTCGGGAGGAACAAAATGCCTACCAGGTCATAAAGTTCCTCCCATAAACTTCTTGTTAGTTACAGAGTTCACAAACAGTGGCTGGTCTACAGCCTTAAAACCTGTTAAGTCACAAATGAGGGAGAAAGGCAGAAAGTAAGAAGACGTTCACTCCAGTGTGATGTAACGCTCCGTCCTAGATGGAATCCTGGACCCGGAAAGTCCTGCTGCCAAGGACACCATTGAACCATTCATGGGATTTGAATATAGCCTTCGTATAGACCATGATAGCACATAAGTGTGTGTGTGTGTGTGTGTGTGTGTGGTGCTGGGGACTGAACCCAGGGCCTGTGCATACAAGGTGAGCCCTCTGCCAACTGAGCCATATCCCCGGCCCCTTACTGTATTAACATAAATCTCCTGATTTTGATGATTTTCCTGGGACTAGCTAAGAAAATCAACTCCTAATTCTACTCATGGTTCAGGAGAAAAGAACATGGAGATGCTTACAGGTAGAGGGGTGGGTGAGGCCAGAGAAGATGGACTTTGAAAAGAGCTAGAAAGAAGGCAAGAGGAAGGTTGGGAGTGGGCAGCCAGAGGGAGGGGCGTCACCAGCAGGACCCCTGCCGGCCCAGAGCCCAGGCTTCCCGCGCCCTGCAGGAGCCCTTCCGTCCCCTTGAGCTCACGGCCCAAGGAAAACCACCCCAGACAGCCAGGCGCAGTGGGAAGCCCAGGCCTCGAGAAGCTGCCCCTCCTTTCCCTTTGGTGGAAGTCCAACTCAAACATGCCTGGAGGCTACATTCTGGAACTTTCTGGATGTTAGAAAGCTGCTTATGAAGAAAGAGCTCCAGTGGGAAGCCCCTGCACCAGATCCCGGCCTCAGGATTCCACTGTTGGTGGCCTGAGGGGCACCCACCCAAGAATGAGGGCGCCTTCCAGGCACCAGGGCAAACACCCGCCAATCAGCGGAGCTTCCAGCTGGGCTGGGCGCGACCGAGACCCTGACACCACCTTCAACAGCACAGGGGAAGGGTTCCCAGGGAAGGCCTTTGCTCCCCAGGTCTCGCCCCCACACCGGGGTCACAGGCATCCTGAGATGGACCCTGCAGAGCCAGGACAGGCCTGCGTCCTGGGATGCAGAAGGCCCTCAGGACGCACGAGCAGGACAGCGCGGCTGTGGGAAGCCGAGACCTCTGTTCACTTGGGGACTGGCCTTTGGAGAGCAGGGAGTGCACTTCTCCCGGTCTCCGCTGGCTTGGATCCCTGCATCAGGCTGACTTGGAGGACTGCGTCCAGAGACCAGGCCAGGGAGAGGGGCAGGGAGGGGTGCTCTGTCCCCGGATCAGTGCGACGCCAGCAAGAAACACGGATGCGGGGAAAGACCGGGCGCCTGAGAAGCCTGCGCAAGCCCCTGTGCGGAGCCGGCGGGCTCTCGGGGCTGCCCCCCCTGCTCCTGGGTGAGCGCGGGGATCGCTGCAGAGCTGCGTGGAGCTCTTGTCTGCTGGGCTCCCGGATCAGCGTCCAGGACAGGGATGGACAGACCACCGCTGCCGGGCCTCCACGGGCCCAAGGCTCCGTTGGAATGGAGGGCGGTACTGAACAGCCACCGCAGCTCCGGGACCTCTGGACTTGTGTAGTGGGCCCAGGCGAGAGCTCCGCAGAACTTACCTGGGCAAAGAACACGGAGAAGACACAAGAATGTGGAAGAGCAGCTCAGGCGCTCGGAATCAGGACATAGGACACACCCCTTTGTCGTTCCGAGCTTCTCCCGGATGGTGGCCCTTTAAGGTGGATGAGGCCGTACAGGACGCTTCAAGAAATGGCTGGTGCCAGGTCCCAGGCGAAACCCAAAGGCGCCTGGGCTTCTTGCTGCGCCAGGTCCCCAGGGCTTAGGGGTCAGCTCAGGACGAGATGCCGCCCGAGCGCCAGAAGACAGCGATGCCGAGTGGGATCCCGGTGGGGTCCTGGGGCAAAGGGAGGCTATGAGGCCAAAACCAAGAAAGCCTGAGTGAGGGGCACAGCTCAGGAAGGAGCTCGGGCATGGGGACAGGGACACCACAGCAACCCAAGACCTAGTGATGGGGCAGGGGCCGGGTGAGAGAAACAGGCCCCTCTTTTCTGTGTATCTGAAGCTGATCTAAAAGCAAACCAAAAAAGGCTTTTATTATATGCAGAAATAAGAAGAGTGTTTGCAACAGGTCGGTACTTGCTGAGGATGTGAGACTCTGAAAGTGAGGACAGGCAGGGGCCGGAGGTGGGCAGGGACCAGGCAGGGCTCCTCCGCGGTCGGGTGAGGAAGACCCAGCTTTCCCACAAGGCAAGGCCGTTTGCATTTGACTCTCACTGGAAACAAAGGGCATGACTTTCTGTACAGTTGTTTGGATTATGATGACTTCTGTTTGTCACTTGCCAATCCATGACATTCTTTGAAATAATTCTGATGAGCATGAACAAAATAATAATAATAATAATAATAATAATAAAGGACTGCACAGGAGAGGCAGCCCTACAGCCCTCAGGAGGCCAGGCCGGCCTTTCCCCTGGAGGCCCAAGGGAGACCCACCTGCTCCGCCCACCGATGCCACCAGCCGGGCTCCCAGGCAGCTCCTGGCTGGAAGCACATTTTGGTAACAAAACTGAGTCTTTGTGCAACAAATGTTTAAATAATAACCAAAGCCGGTTCCAGATGCCACCAGCCCCGGCTCAGGAGCCTCCCTTGCAGAAGTTGCATTGAATCTAGGTATCCAAATTAAAAATAAAATGACTTTCCAAATATTTTGGTGCAAATAGAAACTTTCCGTTTTATGAGATATTATTTTTGTCTTCCTTCTGTGCTCGGAGTAAAACAAAATGTTAAGGCTTAATTCCATTTTATTTCAACTGTTTAACTTTGCCCTGAACTTTCACATAAACACTCACCCAGTGGATGACCGGGTGGATTTGAAGTTTTGAAACATAGTAAACATTCTCCTATTTAATAATCTATCTAGTTTCTATAAACTGTATCAATTTATTAGATGTTTCAGCTTCTTCTGAGGTTGAATACAGTTTAAGGGTCACACAGAATTTTCTTAAAATCAGTTGCATCTTTTTCTTCTCGATTTTTCTTCAAAGATCGGGATGGAGACATGACCCGTCCCTGTGCTGCGCCCAGCCGAGCTGGTAGTTAGGCAATGGGGCGGGGGGGCATGGGTTATTGATCAGGCGTTGGATTGAAGGTCAGGAAGCCCAGGCCTGAAGTAAACTTTGCCGAGGTCCCCGCGTCTGTCCCTGCGTCTGTCCCCGTGTCTGTCCCTGCCTCTCTTTTCCTCCTCTTCCGAGGGTCTGGGGAGCGGTTCCCTCTCCCGCCACTGGGTGCCGTTTCCTGCCGGGGACCTCGCCAGCTTGGCGGCTGGTCTCTGCTCATGAGGAAACTGTACCTGGGGGCCTCGCGGACACACAGAAAGTGGACAGACAGGATCCAGTGTTGCCAGCCGAAACAGGTTCTTCTGCCTCCCCGGGCTCCGCCTGGTTCCTCTGGGCTGTGTGCCCTGTGGCCTCTGGGAACCTGCTTCCCGGACAGGCCAGCCCCTGTTTTCTCCCTGAGCCACAGCGGTTCCTACAGCCACACCACCCTGGCGGCCTCTGGTTGACTTCTGGTGGCCTGTGCGGGCAGCTGGCGGTGATGCCTGGGAGGCGAGAAGCTGGGGTTCACAGGGTGCCTGAGGCCGGCGCGGCAGGCAGGCCACGGCCAGGCCACGGCCAGGCACAGCCGGGACCAGATTCAGCCCGCTGCCAGCTCCTTGTCACTGCTTCCCGTCACCCAGCGGAAGCAGCAGGAGTCCTGGGCCCAAGGCCAAGGGCTTTGCCCCCGACAGGCAGAGTTCAAATTCTGGCTCGGAGAAGTGGTTCACCTCTCTGTCCTCGGTTTCTCCTTCCGTCAAAAGGGACCATAAGATCCCCGCCGCAGAGGGTCTCCAGGTCGGCCAAGAGACCCAGCGTGGCGGGCAGGGCCTGTCACCTGGGGCACGTGGCAGAGGCTTGGTTGGTGACGTGAACTGGGTTCCCGGAGCTGCTGCGGTGCTTGGGATGGATCCTAAAATATCGGCCTTGGAGTCGCCTCCCCAGATACACGCTAAGAAGGGATGGTGGGGCCGTGCCAGGGAAGGAGGAACCAGCCGTGCGCTGGCCTCGCGCCCACCTCGGCGGCACTGACTCTTCCTGCGGATCTGGCACCAGGCGTTTAGGAAAGACGTCGCCATCCCTGACCGCGTCTGCAAAAAGCACGGACAAGTGGCCCGGTGGCGACTTCTCCAGAGCAGACCCCCGAGACCCGCCCAGTGCCCAGTGAGCGGACTCCATCCCCATGGTGCGCGGGGCTGGCCAGCTGCAGGGTTGCTCCAGCGTCCTCCTCCCTCGACGGGCAGCACCGTGGGCCACGCCGCCTCAGCACCAAGTGCTGTTGCTCACGGAGCCCTCCCGCTGCACCCAGCCACCCCAGGCCCAGCCTCTGTCTCTGATGGCCTCCACCCCCCACGCACCTGGGCAAGGGTCAGCAGCGTCCTGCCTTGGGCCTGGGCCCTCCCCCCAGCCGCCTAAGGCTCCTCCTCCGTCTTCTGGGACACACAGTCGTGTCCCCTGTAGGCGGCTCACATGCGCTGACACTTTAATCTGTACTTCAAGGTCACCATCCATCTCCCCTGAGGGGTGGGGGGCAGGGTGGACCCTGAAGTTGGATGGCCCTCTCAGGTGGGGACCCAGTCTGAATCCTGCCCTCTGTTTACCAGCTGTGTGGTCAGACAGGTGTCCTCACGTCTCTGACCTTGATTCCTCTGTAAAATGGAGGGGCCACGGGGCTCTGGGGAGTCTGACGGGGGCATGTCGGGCGCTCATCCCCGGAGCTGCACCGGGAGCCCCCCGAGAGGCACCACGTGAAAGGCCACTTCTGCTGCCCCACGGACTGCAGCCGTCTCTACTGGGGTCGGGCAGACATTCATAAAGGTGCCAGAGGGCAGTTCCCACAAACAAAGCAAGTGCCTCTGACAGTGACCAGCAGGTCACATGGGGAGCGTCATCCCGGCTCCGTCTGTGAGACGCCCGGGAGGTGGCTCTCTTTGTGGAGGGCCTGACTGTCCTGTTTGTCCTTAGACACTTAGCATGGCGGAGCGTGTGCGGAGCATGTGCTGAGCACGCGGGCCCTGGGTCCCTTCCCTACGTGTTTGGGGTTCCGTTTGTTCCTGGTCTATAGGACAGTGGCATTTCGAGTATTCGTCTCGCCTTCAGTGACCTGCCCAGCTGTTGGTGGACCCTGGGTGGCCATCAGAAGTGGGGGCCCCACGTGTTTCTCTGGGTGGTTTGTGCCTCCTTCCCGATCCAGGGCTCTTCACTCATTTTTCTTGCTTTATGGCGCGGGGCCCTGCGCAGTGTCCTGGGAGGTCTCTCGTGAGCTCGCCGGCTTGCATCATGAACAGGCGTAAAGTTTTACCAGATGCTTTGTGACGCCTGTCCCGGGGGTGGCTGGTTCCGTCCTGGGCTGTATTGAAATGTCCGGCCAAGCCTGCATTCCTGAGGTCAGCCCATGCGGGAGGTCGCTGCCCACTGCTGGGGTTGGCTGGCTGAGGTGCGTGCCAGGGTGTGACGTGGGCTGGTGACGTGGGCTGGTGAGGACTGAGTGTGTCCTTGATGTCCTGCTTGGGTTACAGTGATGGGGACCTGCTCTGTCCCTGTTCCTGGAAAAGTCTGGCAGGTCATTGTTCTTTCTTCCTGGGATGTTTAGAAATCCCCTTGGGGATCTGGGTCCACCTCGTCCAGCTACATCCTAGCAGACCTAGGTGCCTATGGGGATCCGACCACCTGATGGGCCACCGTGTTTCCATCATGTCCAGTCCAAAATATTGCTGGGATGATTTAGAAGAGTATCACTTAGTCTCCAAACAGTTGAGGGTTCTTTATAGTTGGCTTTTTGTTATTGGTTCTGTTTCTGCCGTCATCAAAGGACATGTTTCAGATTATGGCAATGTGTTGTGCTGGCCTGCTGGCCTGCTGGCCCGCTGGACTGCTGGACCGCCATGAGCTGATGCCACAAAAGGCCTAGGATTTGAAAAGACTGCATATTAGGTTGTTTTCATCTATTTTCTTGCCATTCTACCATGTGACCGACCATCATACTGGGGAACGTGTGCCGATAATTTAGAGTTGTTGCATCTTTCTGTTGAATGCTGTAAAATTATAAAAAGTCCCTTTTGACGTTTAGTAAAACTTCATATTCTGAAGTCTGATTTACTCGCTCTGAGTGTACCTGAACCAGCTTTCTCTGGATCATATTTATTTGCATGTTATGCATCTTTTTCCTCCTTTGACTTTTAATCATTCTGAGTCTTTTTTCTTTTTTTTTTTTTTTTTTGGTACTGGGGATTGAACCACTGAGCCACATCCCCAACCCTTTTGTAATTTTCTTATTTTGAGGCAGGGTCTCACTAAATTGGCTAGGACCTCTCTAAGTTACTGAGGCTGGCTTTGAACCTCCTGCCTCAGCCTGGGATTATAGACGTGCACCACTGTGCCTGGCTTCCTTCTGCGTCTTTATTGATGAGTGTAAATAGTGTATGGTTGAGTATTTACAAACCTTATGTGGTCACTGTCCTTTAATCAGCATATTTAGCCCATTTATATTTATTGTCATCATAGCCCTATGTGGGCTCACGCCCACCACATGGCCTCCTCTGTTTCCAGAGCTCCAACTTTCCCAAGCCTGGTGCCTCTAGTCTGTTCTGTCTTACCTCTCCTTCCCTCTGAGCTTCCATCTTCGTATTTTCTGCTGGCCTGTCCACTCTGTCTAGCCTGCGGCTGTGCCTGTCTTCTGAATGTTCGTTTCTGGCCATAGAATCCCCGTTGGGTTCTGTGTGGTGCCAGTTCTCTGGTGAAACCCCCCACGCGTCCTTGACTTTCTCCAGCAGGTGACTGGGTGTGCGAGGACCCTGACGGAACTGGATCTGCCCTTGGCCTCTGTGGTCCTTCTGTCTGTTTTCCTTGATTCTCAATAATCTGACTTTGCTTCCTGATCTGTGATTTTTAATTGGTGCGTGAAACACAGGGCGGCTGAGTGGTGTCTGCTCCTTCCTGCAGGACTTTGGAGGTGGGGGATCGGGTGGGCAGAGGGGCAGGGAGGGGCAGGGAGAGTGCCCCGGGACGCCTGGTTCCCAGCCCCCCAGGCCCTGCCGCCCAGGGACAGTGGCCTTGCAGCAAGAGCACATTCCAGCAGAGCGGTGCCACCTCTCTGCAAGATAAGCTGAGTTTGTGCTAATGCAGGTCTTCCCACGCGGTTGTGCCCTTGGCGGGAAGTGGAGCCGGGCCCAGGTGTGGCGTTACTGGTGATAAGGAAAACACCCGTCTCCAGAGAGCCCCTTGTGAGTCTCTGAAGAATGGGCTCTGAGTGCCCCCCCCCCTCCTCCTCCTCCTCCTCCTCCTCCTCCTCCTCCTCCTCCTCCTCCGGAACCCTCGTCCTGGAGAAATCCGAGCTGGCGCGCAGACCCAGCCTTTCTTTCCTGTTGGTTACTTTCTATGAGTCAGGACCAGGTCACAGCCTGCACCAAGCTCTGACCCGGGAGAGCCCTGCCGGCCGGGGCGTGTCCAGCCCTCTGTCCCCCAGCTGGGCCTCCCTGTCTGAGCCTCCTTCTCCTGTTTCTCTCAGTTTCTCCTCTTTTCTTTCCCTTGCCCTTTCCTCCCTCGCTCCTCTCTTTGATCCCTCCTCTTCTTTGTCTGGGGGAGGGATCCTCACGCTGCGGGGAGGGCTGCCCCCGCCCATCTTGCCTCCCCACGGGGGGGGGGGGGGGGGGGGGGGAGGCTGTTTCCCAGCACAGCCAGAGGGCTCTCCTGCCCAGGAGGATTTATGGCTCGAGGAGGGAGGAGCGGAAGAGCCAGGCTCCCTGTGTTCTGGGGAAGATGTGCCTGGTGCTGGGGTCTCGCAGCCGTCCCTGGAGCAGCAGAGCAGCGACCCCGGCCAGCCCCACACTCCTGCTCCAGCCCAGCCCCGTCCTCCCCTGCCCCCGTCCCTGTCCCCCAGGGCCGGTTCTCTGGCCCCAGCACAGATGAGAAGGTGACGGCTCCAGAGGCCAGATGCTTATCTCAGGAGCAGGTTCCCAGTCCCTGGGTGGCCCCGGGGCCCTCACCCTGCCCCCCTTTGTTCTCTGTCCTGGTGGTGCTCTGGAGAGACTTTGGCGGGATGTCCTGCTGCCCTGGTCTGACGGCACCAGCCCCCACGCGGTTGTGCTGGCGTCTGTGGCTGGGGTCGAGGTCAGAAGGGCAGGTCAGCCCAGGACAGAGCAGCAGGAGATGAAGGTTCTTCCTTCCTCTTCCTCTAAACCTCTTCCCTCTGCTGTGGGAAGTTCTCCTGCCTCCACTTCCCCAGAGGTCCACGGGCCCGGCGCTGGGTACGTGGCTGGGAGCAGGAAGTCACTCACACTGTAGTGTGAAGAAGGAAGTCACTCACACTGTAGTGAGAAGAAGACCAATCGCTGGCTTTTCTCAGTGGGGAGTGGACGTCTTAGAGCTGTTGACTCTTGTTGGCTCTTGAAGAAACAACAGGATGATGGGAAGCGGTTCCCGGGAGGGGGTCTCCAAAGCCCTGGCCGGCTCTGGCCAGTGCAAGCTGCTGACGCCAAGTGCCTCTTGCTGGGCCTGCTGAGCTCCTCCAGCACAAGGAATTCTGAGAACACATGGCTGAGAGCGGCTTGGGGCTGGGCCAAGGGCAGGGGCGGCAGGAACTGGGCCTGCCCGGCTGGACAAGGAGAAGGTACAGGGAGTTTTATGAGACAGTTGGACTAAACCGTTGATTTATCATCTTATTTTATTTATTTTAATGTGAAGGATGATCCTGTGTGGCTTCAGGGCTGGTCTCCCTTGAAACAGGCAGAGCTGCGCCAGGACCGAGCGGTTCCGGGGAGGTCTCCACCGAGGGCAGCCCTGTGCCTGGCCGGGCTGTGGCCGACCACACGCTCCCTGGGGTCCTCGGCTGCATGCAGACCCTGGGCCCTGCCCTGGCCCCCTGAGGGCCAGCTGCCACCAGCTGGTCCTGTCAAGCCAAGGGGACGCCTCGGAGGCCTCCTCCCACCGCAGGAGGCTGTGCCCTGCCTGCCCTCGAGACCCTGCAGGCCTGGTCCCCTTCCCTCGGGCCCCCTCCCCCACGGCCACCACCCCGGCCACCGGCTCCAGCCTCACCAGCCACCATTGCCCACGGCTCAGGCCTCCCCTGGCCACAGCCTCCACTGAAGGTGTTCCTCCTGCAGCCTTCCCAGGGCCGCCTCCTTCCTCAGCCTCGGGCCCCTCTTGCCCTCCCCTGTCGGCCTGCGTCCTGGGCTCCCCTGTGCCCTGGTCCCCACCAGCGATGATCCTTCTCATGGGCCTGTTGACCCTCGGGTTCTCTTTGGCCGATTCTCCTCCGGAATGTGGGCCTGACTTCCCTGTGGTCCACGGTGGGGGCCTGCCTCTGTTCTGGGCCCGGCCTGTACAGGTATCAGGTGGACCAATGGCCGTCCATGGTATGAATGAATGAGAGCCTGGGGCCAGCTCTGGGTCCCTGGCCCCACAGCCAAGTGTCATCATCGGCTGCTACGACAAGCAGCACCCCCGCCCCGCCCAGCGCTGCGCTCACCTGAGCCCGCTGCCGCGCTCACACCTCGTGGCCCTCACCAACACCCGGCCGCCGTCCCCTGCAGGGCTGAGCTGGAATCGGGTCCCAGAGCCTCCGCAGCTCAGCCAAAGTGGCCTGGGGCATGTGGGGCTCAGGGAGGAGGCCTGTGCCGGCACCCGACATCATGTCTTTGGAAAGTTCCAGGCCCACAGAGGGCCACGCTGCCGACTGAGCAGCTGCTGTGCTCAGGGCCGCCGAGTGCACGGGTCCTCTTGCATTTGGTGACCCACGGGGAGGGAGGTGGCAGCCTGGGCTTTGACTGTGACTCCCCTGTCATGGCACAGCGAGGACCCCTCTCTGCAGTGGGGGTCCTCGCTGTGCCACACATCAGGTCAGAGGTCTGGCCAGGCCCTGCCACTGGGACATGCCACTCCACAGAGAATCAAAACACCCCAGAAGCCACCAGCAGAGCCGCCTGTGGACAGGAGGGACCAAGTGTCAGAGACGAGCCAGCCCTGGGAGATTCTGTCCAGGCCAGGCCACAGGAGCGGTCAGAGCAGCCAAGGACGCAGTGCGAGGGCCCACACCAAGGAGGACACAGCAGACAGCGCCTGACTTCAGGGGTGACGAGGGGAGCCACCCTCCCAGCCCACCCCCTGCCTGCCCGGATGCCATCGCCTCCCAGAGGTGCCCAGCCGTTGGGCGGGGGTGGAGTGCTTGCCTGGCACGAGTGGGTCGGATCTAGGCCCAGCGCCCACACGAGACGGTGCCACCTCCCATCTTCACGATCCTCAGTCACATAAAGACGGAGTCCTGCTTGTCAAAGTCCCAGGCTCCCCTGTCCTGAGAGGTTGGGCATGTCCCCTTGCAGAGAGCCTGCCCTGGCGGGGCCCACATTCTGGGCACTTCTGACCCCACTGCCCTGCTGGGGTCACCTGGTTCGATGCCCACGGTGGTGAGGCCCGCCACTGCCTGTGGACGTCCGTGTGCCCAGCGCTGGGTGTCAGCTCCTAGTGTGAGATTTGCCATGGGCCCCGGGTAGCAGACGCCCCCTGGCCACCCAGGGATGCAGGTCAGCCTGGCTGCCCATCTCGCGCCGGCCACCTGCCCCACGTGCCTGCTCAGTCCCTCCCTGCTGCAGCCATCAACGCCCTCACCCCGCAGCCCGCTTCCCAGGGACCTGCAGGGCTCGGCCGAGGGGCCACCCCCTGCGTGGGCCTTGCCTCTGAACCTGCCCACTTCTGAGGCCTGCTGGCCGGTCTCCGGCTTCCTGGCGGTCTGTCTTCCCTTCTGTGTCCACGGTGGCTCACTGCTCAGTGGTGGCACACAGTAGGACCTTAGTAAGCATGCTGGTGGCCCTGAGAGTGGCCAGTCCTACCAGGAAGCCCGGCAGCCCGGCCTGGCAGAAGCCACCAGGCCGGGAAGGCCCCGTCCACCTGCTGTGAATGGGACTTTTGTGGTGGCTGCCACCAGCGGCCTGCACGGCTTTCCGGGCAGCGCCACCAGCTAAAAATGTTAAGACAACAACCCGGTCCTGCCCCTGGGGAGCCCGCTGGGGAGTAGGAACTGACCTGTGGGGGACGCACTCGCGGGCTGCAGCTTGGGGCTTGGACCAGCACCAGCTCCGTCTGCTCTTCCAACCACCTGCTGCGGCCCAGCCCCGCTGGGTCCTGAGAGCGGGCAGGAAAGGACAAGGCGCCCGCTTCCCAGGGAGAGGAGAGGAGCCTCAGGTAACAGAGGAGGGCCGGAGTGGCCAGAGCCCCCAGGTGGCATGGCCAGCTCGCGGGGTTTTGTGGACCCAGGGAGAGGGCACGGTAGGAGGCGGCGGCAGGCTCCTGTCCACCCGCCTTGTCTGCCCCAGGGCACTGCTCCCGCAGCCTGAGTGGCAGGTGTCCCAGGGGTGACGTAAGGGAACAGGGTCCCCATCCCAGGAGGGGCTGGTGGAGGGGAGCTGCCCTCAGCCAGAGCTCAGCAGACCCTGCCCCGTGCCAGGTGGGGCTCAGCGCCTCTCGGAAAGACCGTCTGGTGTTTGGCTTCTGGCCCTGGGACCCCTTGGTGGCAGGCTGCCCTCCTGGCCACCCCAGGAAGCCCTTGCCCAGTGGCACAGGGGCCTGGGCATCCTCGGCTCTCGGGTCCCTCTTCCCCTGGCTTCCTCTTGGGGAAGAACGGGGCCAGGTCGTCCCTGACCAAGGCGGTGGCTTCCTCTTCTGAATGTGCCTGGGAGGGCCTGCGTGTGTCCGCAGAGGGACAGAGGAGGACACTGTGGCTTGTGAGGGTCAGGGGAGGTTGGGAAGCCGCGCGGTCCCAGGGAAGGAGGCGCCAGCCTAAGTGAACCTCTGGATGCTCTGGCCCAGGGTCCCGCCGGGGTGAAACAAGCCAGCTCCCCGAGGGGCTGGGGAGCAGGGGACGTGGGCTTTCCAGAAAGTCTGGCTCCAGACGTAATGGCTCACGTTCAAGAACAGGGAGGCCGAGTCCCCACAGAGCCCTCGGCAGCCACGGGGCGGGGGCCTGAGCCACAAAGCCTGTGGCCCTCGGTTCCACGTGACTAGGAGTCTCAGAGGTCCAGGCAGTGACCAGACACTCCAACCCCGGCAGGCAGGAGCCTCTGGGCGGATTTGGGATCCACCGTGAGCAGGGAGGGCACAGGCTTTGGTCCATCCTCAGCTGTTTGGGGATGAGCTGGGTGCATGCAGGCCGCGTGCACGCCTTCTCGGGAACTCCGGGGGACCTGGGGTCTGGTCCTGGTGTGGGTGGCCAAGGCACGTGAAGGCAGTGCCAGCTGCCCGTCACCAGTGCGCCGGCCCAGACGCAGTCCTCCACGGCCCCCTCCTCCAACACTGCCCTCCTGTGCGGGGTCCCCGGTTCCAAACACCTGGCTCCGTTCAGAGCGCAGACCCCGAGGCTCCCTTCTGCCATCTTTTGGGGCATGAAAATCTCGAGCCACAAAATCGTGGTGAAGCAGCCCAGGCACCAGCCTGGGAGGGTGAGGCGAGTGGACAGAAGCCCCAGCCACAGAGTGAGTGGCACAGGGCAGAGGAGGACAGCGTCCATGGAGAAAACCAGCGTGGGGAAGGGGAAGGCCAGGGTGGGCCGAGAGGGTGAGCAAGGAGTGAGTGGGTGGGTGGGTGGGTGGGCGGTCAGTGGATGAACAGGTGGACTCTGTGAATGACAGGTGTTGATGGAGTAGCCCCCGCTACTGGATCTCCCGGGGGAGAAGCCTGAGACCCCCCTTCTCCTGGCCCCACCTGGTCCCGACTTGCGCCCAGGACCTCTCTCCTGTCCAGGGATGCAGGCTGCCAGGGGGCCAGGCGTGGAGGTGCCCCCTGCGCGGGCCTTGCCTCCTTCCCTGCACACTTCTGCCGCTGCTGGCGTTTCCTGGCTTCCTGGTGGTCTGTCTTTCCCTCTGTGCCCTCGGTGGCACCTCCACACGGATGGCGCTTGACTCTGGTCTCGGTGTCTTTTCAGCCATGGAGAAGGTCCGTGTCCCAAGCTGGGCCTGGAGGATGCTCTGTGGCACCCAGGAGTGCTCCCCAGGTGTGCTCCCCAGGTGTGCTCCCCAGGTTCTCCCCTTTCGCCATCTGGGCCACCAGCTGTGTCATCGGGCATGTTTCATAATTAATGACGAATCTGTCAAGGTATTTTAGGAACGTGGCTCCAGTTGGCCTTTGAGTCAGGTGGTTTTCTCTGAATTTGGGCGGCACAAGTAAGATCTGCTAAAGTGGCCACCTTTCCCCCGTGTTGGCTGCAAGCCCACAAGTGACACGGTCGGTGGGTGTTCAGCTGCTTGTCACCCTTCCCCTGGTGACCAACCTAAGCCCTAGGCATTGCAGAAACCTTAGAAAACTATACAACAGAAAGAGGAGCCGTTCAAAATCATTTTTTCTCAAATAGTAGTCCCCGGAGAACGGCGGCCTCTGACCACGTGTGGCTCTGAGCCCTGGTGGTCTGAGCCGTGACCTGCGAGGTGAGAGTCAACGCAGGATCCAGAGCCCGGGAGACGAGGAGCGGAGCAGCCTGTTCCCGGCTGTGGCACGGAGGACGCGGCAAACGCTCCTTTCCGTAACAGGTTGTGTCAGGGCGCGATCTCTTGACCTGTGGTTCTACGCAGGATGAAGGGCCGTGGACTCTGGAAGCTGCCGGGGCCGGCCTTGCTGTTGGCCCAGCTGCTCCGCGGGGCCCACAACTTGCTCCTTAGAGCGCAGGCGTGCGCCAGCAGGAGGGCGAACCTGGGGGCTCTGGTTCTGACCCTGTCTTGGGTCCTGGACGTGGTGGGGCAGCTCGGGGCTCATTGTCCTGTTCGCTTCCTCCACACCCATGGGGCCACCAACACAGTGCCCCCTGAGAGCAGCCTGGCTGCAGGACAGAGACCCCCAGACCTGGCAGGGCCCCCTGAGACCACAGAGGCTCATGGCCAAGCAACAGGGACGTGAATGTGCGTGTGATGGAAAGACCCTGCGTGGCCCCGCGGTCACCTGGGGGTCTAGTCTCACTCCCCAGAGAGTTCCAGGATGCCCTGGGGTACAAGCCTGCCAGTCCCACCAGGGGCTGTGCTTCACTTGATCTTTGCCGGGGAGGCCGACGAGGTCACGTGTCGGGGAGATTTCGCTCTGGAGTGAGACTGGCAAGGTGGCACCTGTGGTGTTGGCCGTGGAGATGGTCTTTAGGGAAGCTGAGGGCTTCCTGGCCACCTGCCCAAGAGGCAGAGCAGGGCAGGGACACTCGGCCCCCGGAGGGAGCAGGGAGGTGGCGTGGGTGACAGCGGCTCTCGCGGGTTCACATGCTCTCGACCGTGCCGAGTCCTGAGCCCTGTCCCAGCTCACGGCCTTGAGCCCGGGGCATCCTCAGCCCCTGGAGGGCCAGGGCCATGCCCTTGCAGCGAGCGGTCCTCAGCCAGGGCGGGCAGGCTCAGCGGCAGGTAGGCACGGCCTCTCCAGGGAGGTGCCAACCCAGAGGAAGGGGCCGGCGTGTGTGGCGGGAGACCCTGGCTCTCCTGGAGGGAGTGGTGGAGGGGACGGCAGGCGAATGGCAGGGTTCTATTCTCCCAAGTCCTGGGGACAGTTCCAGGGGGCCGTAGTGTGAGAAAGGCGGGTGGCTTCCCCTGCTGCAGGCAGAGGAGGTGACGCTGAGGACGCTCGAACCTCTCATCCCTCCTCCACGGGAAGGCCCCAGAGGGCCACACGTGTGGCCGTCCCCCAGGCCGTGCTCACCGCCTCGCGACTGTTAGTTAATATTTGCAAAGAGCTTAGCACAGCGCTGGCTGAGGATCCTCTCTCTTCAGCTGCTTGTGAAGTAAATAAACAAACAGAAAAGTACCCGGGCCAAGGCTGGGAAGGGGCTAAGAGTCAGAAACGAAGCAGAAAGATGGCCGGGGCAGATGGCACCAGGTGCCCGCTGGAGCCAGGACCGGGGCTGGCGGAGCCGGGGGCAGTGGGCCTGAGTCCCACCGAGGCTCCCTGAGGGGGAGGGGCCCTGCTGGACTCCCACCTGCCCTGCGCGTGTCCCTAAAGCTCGAGGAACCTCAGGGAGCAGCCTTGGCCTACGGGAGCCCACGGAGACTGCGGAGGAAGCTGCCCCTCCCAGGCAGACGGGACTGGCGCCTTTGGCTGTGTTCCAGGGCTGGGCTGGGGAGGCCCACGGAGCCTCCCGTCCAGCTGCAGCTGGGCAGCCTCTGCTCTGACTCACGCGGGGAAGGAAAGGAGAGTGGCCCAGCGTCCGGCCGCTGAGTCTCAGGGCCGACTCCAGGCCCCCGGGGGATCATCTCCACCTAGGTCGCTTTCAGCCCCTTATGTCATCCACCTGTTGGCACGGTTCCCTCCTGCATGGGATGCCACCAGCAGGAGGGTGTGGGAGCGGAAGGCCGCTGGCGCTCCCTCCGGCCCTGAGTCATGGGCAGCTCCCTCCTCCCGAGCTGCGGTCCCAGCCCTCCGGCTGCTGAGCCCCTCTGAGGACAGGTCTGTGCAGGAGCTGCCCCCTGCAGAGGCGGCAGCCAGGCTCCCCACGTCTGCCCCAGCCTCCACGGCCCGGGGCAGCCTAAGGTCTTGCCCACAGCCAGGAGATCTGCTGGAGCAGCAGGCCTCAGCTGGGGCGGTGCCGCCGGGAACATTCGACAATGTCTGGGGTCCTTCCTCACCCTGGGGCTGGGGGGTAGGTCCTGCTGGCATCTAGTGTGGGGGCGGTGGCCCTGGATGCCCTCCACTGGCCGCCCCCAGGGTCAGAGCTGCCGAGGCCACAGCACCACAGTCCATCTCCACTGGCACTTCCCTGATCTGGGGCTCGCCATGGCCAGGGCCTGACAGGCCTTCACATGCCACTGTACCCAAGAAGACACGGCAGCCAGCCGCGGCCTCGTGATGGGGCCCCAGGAGCTGTTCTTGCTGAGGTCCGTGGCCTTCCCCATAGCCCTGCACCCCGCAGACACAGGGTCCTTCCAGCTCGATTTCTCCAGCCTCCCCGAGTCGCTGAGGCCGGGAGCGCTCAGCTGTGAGCCTGGGCAGGGTGGACAGGGCAGAGGAGGGCTCCCCCCTCCAGGTCCCGACCAACGAGGGCTCTCTGGGGCGGCTCTGTCAGTCTCGGCTCCTGCCTTCCGTGTCACTTCCCGCCTGCCCCACAAGGGCTATTAAAATGCCAGCAAAGACAGGTGTCATTTGGTGCATGGAACCAAATGCCACCAAAGGGCAACATGGCGAACCGGTGGAGTGTGAGAGCCAGAGCGTCCCTTAGGTAAATGCACCCTTATGACAAATCAGACTGTGGTTTTTTTAACAAGTTGGTGAGCGTCCCTTTGGATTTGGGTGGTGGAATACCTGGGTCTGGAAGCAGAGAAGGCAGCGGGCCCACCGCAGGCAGCCAGCGGCCAGAGGGGGGAGAAACCCAGCAAGCTGCAGGCAGCCCCTCCCGAGACCCAGCTCCGAACAGAAGGGGCCCCAGAAACCACCACAAGCAGAGGCGCCGGACGTGGAGGGATTCTCCTCTCCCTTCCTGATTTGGGAGCTATTCTTTGACCTTTTATTGGTCCCCAAGAATCCAGGCCAGGGTCACAGGTGTCCTGGGGTCAGAACTGGTTCTTTCTGGCCTTGCCAGGCAGAGGCCACCGCATTTCCTCTGCATTTGCTGGAGATCACCACCCTGCCCACCTGGGGGCGAGGAAGTGAGGGCAGGGAGAGGATGGGGAAGGGACAGGCTGGAGGCGGACAGGTATGGTCCAGCGAGCAGATGTGGGACGGTGGCAACGAGAGGCCACGGCTTCCTGGCCCGGGGCACAGGCTGGGGAGGGGCAGCCGTGCCCGAGGGACTGGCTCCCAGCTGGCAGCCCCCATGAGGGCCACTCTGGCCCCAGAGTCCTCCCAGGGCCAGCAGTCCAGGGTCACTTTCAAAACACTGGGGCAACGAATGCAGCCAGGGCTGGCCAGGTGCACACATATACAAAATAGATACTGCACACTCACACTCACACTCGTTGTTTGGGTTTGCAGTGTGGGGACAGAACCCAGGCCTCGCACAGGCTAGACAAGCAATGACCACTGCGTGCCACCCCCAGCTCTGGCCAATTGTATTTTTATTCCTTTTTCAAAAATGACTCCTCATAGATTTCTGAGTTTTTTTTCACCTGAACATAAGAGAACAACAGTCCAGTAGAGTTATACAGTGTTGGTTGTTCCCCAACCAGGGGAGGAGGACGCAGTTATATAATCCTGTGTGTGTGTGTGTGTGTGTGTGTGTGTGTGTGTGTGAGAGAGAGAGAGAGAGAGAGAGAGAGAGAGAGAGAGATTCTCTCTTGCCCTGAAAACCTGAACTCCACAGGCCAGTCTCCCTGGCATGGCCAGGGCCACAGAGGACTGCTTCCCATAGGATCTGGCCAGCTCGGGGGCACTCTCCAAACCGGTTGTCCTGCTGTCCAAGATGCAGGCAAAGGGCCCTTCAGGGCCATGCGGCACCCTGGCCTGGCCAGCCTGAGGACCAAGAGGCCTTCTTGCGCCTCTCCAAGTGCAAGGAATTTACAAACTGGGTCTGAACCAGAGCCTCAGAGACAGGAGCAGGTAGTTGGTGATGTGGTGACAGCTGTAGCAGCACCCGCCACGGAAAGCAGGCTGCGGGGCTGCAGCTGGTGCTCATGTGGGGGGCAGGAAGCTCCTGCAAGGCCAGACCCCACCCATCGCCCCACCCCACCCCATCCACCTAGATTCTACCCTGGGAACCTTGGCCCGAGCACTCAAGGCCTTGGAAGGCAACTTTACAATCACTTCTGGGGGCCACACACATTCCTTTTGGCCACTCGACAAGCACTGGTTGACCGTGAGCTGTAGGAGGACAAGATGGAGTCAGGAAGAACTGCAGGCCCGGAGCAGGTGGCTTCTCTGGGTAGTGAGACGGCGAGGCCTGACCGCTGTGGGGGGGACGACAGCCCACGGGAGGCGATGTCTGAGCACACCAAGCCAGTGTGGGCCTGGGCTCCGATGGAGCCTGGCTGCTGTGGGTGGGTCTGCTCCTCCGGGTGCAGGGAGGGAGGCTGGGACACCTGCAGGGCCGGCTGGGTCCCCGGTGAGAGAGGCCCAAGCCACGGTCTCTTCCTCAGGGAGGCAGTAGAGCCCCACGCAAGCAGCCCTGGCGGCCCCAGAGGGTCAGGGTCCCCTCCCTGGCCTGCGTGCGCAAGTCCCCTCTGCAGTGGGGGTGGCACTCTGCCTTAGCAGACTGGGTTTGATGAGAAGGTGACACTTTCAAGTTATGGAAGGGACCGCATGAGCCTGGTCTCAGAATACTAAGAGCTCCATCAGGAGTCCCAGGTACTGCTGGGGGAGGGGGCAGGGGTCCCAGGTACTGCTGGGGACAGGGGTCCCAGGTACTGCTGGAGGCGGGGGCAGGGGTCCCAGGTCCTGCTGGGGACAGGGGGCAGGGGGCACAGGTACTGCAGTGGACAGGGGGCAGGGGGCACAGGTACTGCAGTGGACAGGGGACAGGGGTCACAGGTACCACTGGGGCAGAGAGGATGGTGGTGGGAAGAAACCAGTGAAGGTGTGTGTGGTGGAGGTGAAAAGCCACAGCTGGCAGGCGTTTGCCAGGGGTGGAGAGCAAGGGGCAGGGAGGTGTTCCTGGCCTCAGTCTCAGAACTGTCTCCCCTGCCCAGCGTTTGCAGCTGGCCCGCGCGGGGACTTACATTTAAGGTAGGGCTACAGAAGTTCCCCGCTGGTCTGAAAACCCTTTCCACCCTCAAAAAAAGAAAAAAGAAAAGAAAATCCAAAGGGGCACTTACCCCGGATAAAAATAAAACTTGGAGGGGCCCGCAGGAATGGAATACCTTCTTCCTGTGTTTAAATTTCTACGGAAAATCTGACCCGCGTGGCCGCCGCCCCTGCCCTGAGCGGGCGGAGTGCGCTTATATCTTTAAGGAAAGGAGTCAGGCGGGCGTCCAAGTTCCCGACCAGGCGCGGGCGGCCTCGGCACCAGCAGCCAGGTGGCGGCGCGGTCGGCCCGGGGGAGGGTCGGGCGCGCCCCGCACGGTGCGCGGCCCGGGCGGGCGGGCGGCGGGCGGAGCGGGCGGCGGCCACGTCCCCTGCGGCCGGAGCGCGGGAAGGCCGGCCCCCTGCGAGCGCGCCGCGAACGCTGCCGTCTCCCTTGCAGAGGCCGCCGGGGCCGTGGATGGGGAGGGCGCGCCGCCCGGCGGTCCCAGCGAACAGGCTGCCACGATGAGGGTCAACGAGAAGTACTCGACGCTCCCGGCCGAGGACCGCAGCGTCCACATCATCAACATCTGCGCCATCGAAGACATCGGCTACCTGCCGTCCGAGGGCACGGTGAGTGCGGGCGGCCGCGACCGGGCGGGGCGGGCCGCGCACCTGCGCCGCGCGCCCAGGGCGGCGGCCGGGCAGCGGCGGCGGCGGCGGCGGCGGGGCCTTGCGTGGCTCCCGGGCGCCCTGTCGGTGCCGCGCGGGGGGCGCCCACCTGCGCACGTGCGCCAGCCGGAAAGCCCTTCACGGGCGCGGCGCCCACCCCCGAAACCCAGCGCCCAGGGACCGCGTCCCCACTCGCAGCCCCCAGCCTGAGCGCATGGCCCAGGGCAGGTGCTGGGACCCTCCCCTCCAGGCCCGGGCCAGGGTGCCGTTGGGGGCCGTGGGGGTGGCGTTAGGGGACAAGGGCGGAGGCCGGGTTGGCAGCCGCCAGGCCCCACCGGCGGCCCCACCTGCCAGGACGCGTCCTGCCCGGGACGCTGAGCCCCGCGCGGGAACTCTCAATGCCCACGGCAGCCGGCGGGCACGGAATTGCTTTCTGTGAGCCGTCCGGCGGAGGCAGGAGTCAGGGCGCTGGCGAGAAGCAGGTCACGTGTTTGGGGACCCCTTTGCCGAGCTCCTCTCTAGCCCCATGACACTCCCCAGGGTTGGACCCAGCAGTTCACAGGGATCCTCTGGGGGCAGAATTCTCCCAAGAGGAGTTTGACTTACAGGACTAAAGTTTGCCGGGAGAGGGCTGTGACCGCGGGAGGGGGGGGCGGGGCGCTCGCTGGGACCTAAGAGCAGAATCCCCCTCCCCTCCCGCCCTCTGCAGCCCCCTTCAAGGCTCCTCCCAGACTTTGCCCAGGACCTAGCCGCTGCCGCTGCCGGAGATGGGGGTTGTCCTGGCCTGTCCCTCTAGCCTGGGGGCTGGAGAGCTTGGGGAGGGCCCTGTGCGAGGTGCAGGGCGGGGCATGCGCAATGTCAGGAGTCGCAGTCTTCCCGGGAAGGCCAGACCTGGGCTTTGGTCAGACCTGGCACTGTGGGAGACCCAACCCTGGGCACCAGGTGAGGGAGGAATTCAGGCTCCTCCTGACCTGGGCTTGCAGACAGCAGCAGGGAGCGCCCAGCCGGGAGTGCTGGTGGAGAGCTGCTCCGCTCACCTTAGAAGCTTTTGAACAGAGCTGTGCAGGCTGCACAGGCCCCTGGGCACCACAGAGTGAGATGGGGAGGGCTCTGCCCTTCCGGAGCCTGAGGAGTACAGATGGAATGTTACCCATTTCCCGGGACAGTGACAAAGGACAATTCTGTAGTGCTGGGCCAGCGCTGTGTCTTGGCTTGTTTAACTCACAACAAATGTGTGGGGTAGGTGCTGTTACCATACCAGGACACTGAGGCCCAGAGGGGACGATGACCTACTCTCTCACCAGCTGGGCAGCAGCTAGGGAGGGCCTCAGAGACAGGCAGGTGGCACAGGAGGGCTGGCTGGGCGCGGACATCCTGGTGGGGACTCCAGGCAGCCAGCGCAGGATGATGAACAGACCAAGGTGTTGGGAGTGTGGACGCACACGGCTTGATGGGGACTTGGTGTGGCTGAGAAGTGGAGTCTGAGACAGTGGCCCCTGGCTGGCGGTTCAGCTCAGGGACCACTTGCTTATCCCCACCCAGCAAGCATCTGTCTCCCGGACCAGGTGAGGTTCCCCACGTCCAGAGAGGCCGCTCAGCCCTGTGCTCGGGATTCACAGTCCAGAAACATGAGGGTGGGCTCGGGCCAGACCAGCGAGCCTTTCTTGCACTTACTGTCTTCACTGGGCTTGGAGGACTGTGGACGGGCAGCAGCTCTGGGGCCAGGGACTTGTTGGGGCAGGGCAGGCGGGATGATAGGAGAAGCCTCCGGGGTGCCCAGCACAGCTCCGTCTAGCCAGTGCTGCTCAGTCCTACCCAGAGCTGCTCAGCAAAGGGGGCTCTGTACAGGCACCCATGAGTGGGCATGGGATGCATTCCCATGGCTCCTGTCCTGTCCCCCATGTGCATCCCAAATGTGCACATGTAGGCCACAGAATAAGTCCCTCCCCTCCAGGCTAAGGTTTCCCAGACCCTGTGTGTCTGCCTTCCTCCCCGCGATCAAGGGTGGAAAGCCCGCGTGTCCACACAGAGGCAGGAGTAAGAAGGAATAGCGCTAAGGCCCGAGGCAGGTGGAAGCAGCGACGTCATTAAGTTTGCTTTACATCAATCCTTGAATGTCTTCACCTTCCAACCACTGGCCACCAGCAGCCTGGGATCTGTGTGCTCCAGTGAGCCATTCGCCCAGAGACACCTGGCGCAGGTGTCTGCCCACCTGCTGAGATGAGCGCTCTCACTGCTTCTCTGCCACGGGGTGGCCTGTTACCAGGTGTGCCCAGAGGTATAAGTCCATACGCGGTGCTGATGACCTCATCTAAAAAACTTCCTTGAAATCAAAGTGGAGTTGAAACCCACGTTCCACTCCAGGCTGAAATTCCAAGAGCCTCAAAACCAAAAGCCGACCGCGGGTCTCTGGTTTCATTGCTCTTCGTTTTCCAAGACGGAGAACACGGCGGACTCCCTCGGAATGGCCTTCCTTTCCCAGCTGCATGAGCTCAGCTCCGGGGCCCAGCGGCAGGGACAGTTGACCGGGAGGACCCGGGGGTCGAGCTGCGGACAGGGCTCCCTGGTCTGCCCTTTCCCCACCTTTCTGGAAGTGGCCGGTGGGCGAGGTGGGCCAGCTGCGGCCGCCCTTTCTGCCTGGTTGTGCTGCCTGGGACGGGGCTGTCAGGATGTGCCTGCTGTGAGGGGACCTTTGTCCTCCTTGCCCAGCTCCTCTGCTCCGCTCTTTTCCTGTCTTTTCTGGGGAGCTCTGCGCTCAGGAGCACTGCCCGCCCCAAGTACCCAGCAGTGACCCTGGGACGTCTTCAGGCCCCACAAGCATCCTGGGACCTGGTCAGGAGACGTTTTCAGCCCCTCCCACACATCAGAACGGAGGCTCCTGGTGGGGGGTGTCCGTCAGCCGCCCAGCCTGGCATCTGCTGGCCCCAGACCCAGCGCCTGCAGTTCGTCAGGCTCCCTGCATCCTGCATTCCACAACCTCGTCTTCAGTCCCAACCATGAGGAAGTCCCCAAAAGGTGTCCCAAGGGCACCTGCCTGTTCCTAGGGGCAGGGATGAGAGATTCGGAGCCTCTCCCAAGCTTCAGACCCCTGTTCCTCTCACTGCAGTGTTCCTCTGCCTTCTTGTCCTGGTCTCCCCACAGCCACACGGCGCTGGGCATCTTCCCTGGACCCTGCCTGTGCCTGGCTCCCCGACTCCCCGAGCCAGCTTAGAGTGGCCCCAGGGGCCACCCAGGCTCTAGAGAGCCCACACTTTCTGTCTAGTGGTTGCTGTCCACTAACCCTAACTGAAGTAGGCTTTTTCCTGTTTTATAAAACTAAAGACCTAAACAGACAAAGCAACTTACCCAGGACCACATAGCAAATCAAGGATGAGGTCCAGCCCCGGGGTTCCCCAACAGGGCTTAGTCACTGCTCCACCTTTCACTTGTGGTCCACTCTGACCATGAGATTATTTTCTCCTGTCTCCCCCTGGTTCGTTTTTTGGGCATGTGACTCAGTTCCCAGCGAGACCAAACTTCTGTTGAGGATTCACTCGCTGCAGGGCCTATTGTAAATTCTAAAATGAAAAGTAAGACATGGGGGCTGGGGAGGTGGCTCAAGCGGTAGCGCGCTCGCCTAGCATGCGTGCGGCCCGGGTTCGATCCTCAGCAGCACCATATACCAACAAAGATGTTGTGTCCGCCGAGAACTAAGAAAAAATAAATAAATGTTAAAATTCTCTCTCTCTCTCTCTGTCCCTCTCTCTCACTCTCTCTTTAAAAAAAAAAAAAAAAAAAAAAAAAAAAAAAAAAAAAAAAAAAAAAAAAAAAAAGAAAAGTAAGACATGGAATCCTCCCAACACCCCTGGGGGAGGGTCCTATCAAATGTGGGAGGTCTTAGGAATGTGGAAGCACAAAGAGGTTGAGCCCCGTGTCTGGGGCAGCACAGCTCCTGACAAAGCTGGTCTTTGAGCACAGGAGGGTGATGTCATCCTTGGTCAGGCCTCTGGCTCCCTCTCCCTCCCCAGGCTGGGAAGTGCCCCTGCGGTGGGCAGCGTGCTCCTCTCTGCGGCCCCTATGGACAGGCAGTGCTGTCTATACTGAGCCAGGGGTCCTGGCGGCTCCTAGGGACTGTCCCTGCTCTGCTTCGATGGCTGTCTGCACTTCCCCCTTTCCCTGCGAGCTGTTTGCTGACTAGTTCAGTGTCCACCACCACCTCTGCTGACCAGGAGTGTCCCATGGGCCCCGTAGGCACCGAGCTGATTGGTAGCTGGGTTCTGGGTGCAAGTGTGTCAGGGCAGGGCTCAGGGGCCTCTGTGGGTCGAGAATGTGCAGCTGGTGGTTCCCAGGTGGCCCCGGCACAGCAGGCCTGCGTTGGTCCTCCCTGGGTCCCGGACACAGGAGGCCCCACAGGGGCCCTAGCTGGCCCCACAAGGCTGAGAGGGAGGGGGCACGGGGCGGGTACACGTGGGGCCAGCACAGGGCCTGGGAAGGGTGGGAAGAAGGAGAGGTGGGCAGGGGGACAGAAAGCACAGGCCAGACCCCAGCCGAGCCCCGGGGGGCCACAGCGGGTGCCCTCAGCGTCCACACTGCCCTCTTGCCCTGCTGGGTGTGCCCCTTCCCATGCACCATGCCCACATCTGGCAGGGCCTGGCATTGGGGTGGCCTTGTGCCCACTGCACAGGGAGGAGGGGACAGCGACTCCCAGGCCGGCTTGGTGACTGTGCCCTGACCTTCATGTTGAGAAGGCGCCTCTGCCCTGGGCCTTGGATGGAGCAGGTGACAGGGATAGCCCCCAGGCACTGTCCCGGCACGTTTTGGACCTGCTCCTGCTGAGCTCTGCAGGGTGGCCGGGTGGTCATCAGTTCAGCTGTCCCTCCTGGCCGGGGAGGCAGCTTGGGTACCCTCCCCGTCCTGCAGAGCCAGACCTGGGGCTCAGAGGGACCTGGCGCCTCACCCAGGCCTTGGAGCTGGAGAGGAACCAAGTCCAGCCTGGGCCTGGGCCTGGGCCTGGGCCTGCCCAGAGGGACCCGCAGCCCAGGGTTGCCTCAGCCTCCCTGGCCTGCACCTGCCTGCTGTGGGTCCTGCCCCCACTTAGCCATTGCCTTCTGGCCCCAGCAGCAGGGGACGGAGGTCAGTGCAGAGCTGGGCACTGGGTGGCCAGTGGGGCTTCAGCACCTGGGGCCACCAGGTGGGCAGCCGGGCTGACTGCATTTCCTGCGTGAGCCTCAGTTCCCTGCCGGTCAGCAGCAGGACCTGATCATGGTGCCCTCCGGTGGCTTGAGGGGACTGGGTGGGATGGCAGGCCCGTGCTGGGAGGTGACCCCGAATCCTGCTCCATCAAGGGCTGGAATGCCCCGTGGGGACGGTTTTGAGGCTGAGCTCAGTCCTCCCCTGCCCCATCCCCTTGGGGCCTCCTCGCCTGCTGGCCTGGGCCTCGGGCCCCAGCGTGAGCTCCAGTGCCCCTTGCTGGTGGCAGGTGTGAGGCACTGTGGTCTCCCAGGTGCACAGTCTGTCCCTGGGCTGGGGCTTATCTCCTGTCCTCAACCCCCCCCCAAGCCACCTGCCCACACAGGTGTGGTCCTGGCCATGGACCACATGAGCACCTGGGAGGGTCCCCCACAGGAGCAGGGTGGAGGGTCCCATGCTGTTGCCGGGTCCTCTGAAGGTGACTCTGAGTTACGTAGAGCAGACGTGACGGACAGTTCCAGCCTCCTGCTGGCTTCAGGTGGTGGTGAGGCCCAGCCTCCCCTGGAGGCAGCACCTGGACCAGGGAAACTGAGATGCTGGGGGCCCGGGGCCACCTGCCCCAAGGAGGCAGGAGGCACAAGAGCCTGCCATCAACCCGACTGGAGGCTGGGCAGACCGGGCCTCCACCTGCCCACCACCCCTTCTCCGCGCCCTGCAGCCCAGCAGGCAAGGTCCTCAGGCCCAGTCTGTCCTCCCTCTCCCTGTGGCCCCACCCGTGCCCAGTGAGCCAGGTTCTGGAGACTGTGCGGACCCCTGTGCCCTGGGCCTGCCGCCCTCCGGCTGCAGCCAGGTCCCCAGCCCTCCACCCGGCCAAGAGCTGTGCAGCGTCGTGCACGGCGGGGAGCCGTTCCGGGGTCCAGGGGCCTGTACCTGAGGACTCCCCTCATTCCCAGGGAGGCCTCCTAGGTGCTGTGTGGCCAGTCAGGGCCAGGGCCAGGGCCGCCTGCTGGGCCGTGGCAGAGGCTGAGCTCTGTGAGGAGGCAGCCTGGGGCCTTCCCAGCCTCCTGCCTGGAGCAGCGGGGGCCTGGGATGGGATGGGGGGCCCTCAGGGGGGACGGGGGGCAGAGGGGGCTGGGGGCTGTGGTGGGGAGCACGGCAGCATGGCGGGATGGGGTACAGTGGCCAGTGGGTCCCAGAGGGGAGCAGAGGCTGCAGGCTCATCCTGGACAAGGGTCTGCTCACTTCTCCTCCAGCTGCTCTGTGCCCTGGGGAAGGGACGGCTGGGTCTCATGCAAGCTCAGGGGCACTCCAGGGCACTGGTCAGCGCAGGCTTCCTGGAGGAGGAGGCCAGCTGAGTGGGGGGCACTGGCAGCACCCCTGCTGGCCGCTGTGCTGGGAGGCCTGCGTCCACCCTGCGCGGCCCTGGCCCTCGTGGTGCCGAGAGCTCTGCAGGCTGCACCAGCTGGCCTCACCCCGAGGTCCTGAGCCCAGCGCGGCGCGCAGCTGGCCTGTGCTGACGCCAGCAGAACCCGAGGGCCCGGGCGTCGCGGTCCTGAGACCACGGCTCCCAGCCCGCCTGGCGCTTCCACCTAGCTCTGCCCGACGCCCTCAGGTCTTCGGACCAGGCGTCTGCAGGAGGCACAAGAGCCCTTGCTTCTCCCCGAGGGCAGCCTCTGGGCTGGGCATGGGTGGGGGCCTCGACGCCCCAGGAGCAGCAGAGACCCAGCGTCTTCCCCTCCCTCTGGGTACCGTGCCCCAGACGAGCCGCTGCCCACCGCAGGCCTGTCCTCTGGGCCCCTCCTGCCGCCTGCTCTGCCGTCCATCTGGGGACAGCCTCCTCGGAGCCGGCCAGCGCCTCCCCTTGACCTGATGGCGCGGTGTCGGGGGTCAGAGGCTGAGATGGCGCCTGCAGTTACCTGAGGGCCGCTGCCCTGCCTGACCTCGCTGGCCTGTGCCAGGTCCTTCCTAGAAGGTGGCCCTCTGCAGCTTTTTCCGTCTGGCCGCGCCGTGTCCCCAGGGACCCGAGGACAGGGTGTGGCTGGCAGCCAGCGGGCCTTCTAGAATGTCACCCCGCCCCTGTCCTGGTGTGGCAGCCCCAGGACAGAACCTGGCTCTCAGCAGGGGTCTTCTCTGTGTCCAGGGGGGTGGGCCCCGAGTCCCTGAGGTCGAGTCCCACGGCTGGCAGCCCTCCTAGGGGCCGGACCACCCAGCACGGCATTCCGTCTCGTGGGGCTGCTCTGCGCTGTCATTTTGGAAATGACGAGGAGACACTGTCCGAGTTGGGGACAGACACTGGCCCTTCCTGACCCTTTCCCGTCTGGGGGCCGTGGGCGGTGGCCCCCGAGGGCCCGGCCCCGGCCAGCCAGGTGACGGCCGCCTCCTCTCCTCCCCCCGCAGCTGCTGAACTCGCTCTCCGTGGACCCCGACGCCGGGTGCAGGTTCGGGCAGTACTTCCGGGATGGCCGGCGCAAGGTGGACTACATCCTGGTGTACCACCACAAGAGGCCTGCGGGCGCCAGGGGCCTGACCCGGAGGGCCCCGGCCAGCGACACGGCGCTGGGTGCTCGCCGCGTGAAGCAGGACCACCCGCTGCCCGGCCAGGGGGCCCCGGTGGAGGTGGACGCAGCGCCCGAGCCCCCTGTGGACTACCAGGAGGACGACAAGCGGTTCCGAAGGGACGAGTATGAGGGCCACCTGCTGGAGGCCGGCCTGGAGCTGGAGCGCGACGAGGACGTAAGGACCCTCCTGGACGGGGCGTGGGTGGGCTCTCCCGGCCCTGGGCAAGGGCCAGATGACAGTGCCACTGTCGCCACCCAGGAGGGCAAGGAAGAGTGTCTGTCAGCGCTGGAGAGCCCCGGGCCACCGGCCCAGGCGCCTCTGCTCTGTGCCTGCGCTGGCCTCAGAGCCGTGACCCGCGGGGGCCAAGCATTTCCTGTGTCTGTCGCTGCCCAGGGAAGGTTGTCCAGTCAGAGGGACAGAGGATGAAGCTGTCCTGGTGGTTTTCCTGGGTGACCTTGACCTTTCTCTGGGCCTCGGTTTCTGAGGTTGTCAACTGAGGAGTCTGGGTCCCTGCTCTGAGACCCATGATCGGGTAACTCTGTGCCCTGGATACCCCCCACCCCGGCCCAGCCAGGCCTGGCTGCTGTGGCCGCTGCAAATGCAACCACGTGCAGAGGGTGGCCTGGCAGCTGCTGCCTTCAGTGGTGATGACTGTGTGCTCCTCGGCTGATGTCTTAACCTCTCTGTGCCTCCCTGTGTGTGGGTGCCCTTGATGACCTGAGCGGGGGACGGGAAGCCCCTGCCCGGCTGAGCTGTCCCTGTGCAGATTAACCAGAAACGAGCAGAAGTCTCCAGCCCAGGCCAGGGGTGGGCCAGGAGTCCACAGCTGACGTGGGGAGCGGCCGAGGCAGCGTGGGTGTTGAAAACAAGGTTGGCTTGGGGTTAAGGGTCCTCGGCAGGAACTGCGTGTCCTCGAGTGACGAGTGCTTTTGGTTTGGTGACAGAAAGCCTTCAGAGCATCTCCACCCAGGGCTGTCCACCGGGGAGCCAGGGAGCCTGCCGGACACTGGGTCTCTCTGGGTCCACTCCTCCCGGGCCCGGCTGCCTGCAGGTGTGTGCGGGGTCCTCTCCGGGAGGCGTCCAGGTGTGTGAGGGCCTTGAACCGTTTGCCTGGCTCCGGCCCCGATCTGAGCTAATGAAGTTCAGGGAGCTCCTCCTGATGCTGAGGACTGTGGCCAGCACAGGTGAGCGCTGGTCCTCGGTCCCGAGCACCTGGGGAAGAGCCCCGTCTCCCCATCAGGACTCGGGGCCTCTGTGTACTTCCGTAGAGAAACCCACAGGGTGGGCCAGTTTCCAAACCCCCGAGGACCCCAGGCTCAGACCCCAGGCTGGAGTCCTCGACCCCGGCTGCTGGCATTCAGCATTTGGCAGCACCCCTGGGCTCTGCCTGGCCAGCTGACACTCCCAGGTGGGAGAGCCAGAGTGTCCCCGACATGGCCAAGTGTCCCTGGGGGCCAGAATCCCGCCCCCACCAGTTGAAGGAACCTGGCTTCGAAGGCAAGGAGAAAGAAGACCCAGAGGGGCCCAATGGTGGCCTGGCTCAGTGGCCTGGGGGGGGTGTCTCCAGGTGCAGGAGCAGCCTGGCCTCGCTCTCTGTGGGGTGCCTGTGTGTGACGACAGTGTGGCCCTGGATACAGCGGGCTGAGAGGTCACAGGGACAGGGCTCGCCTTCTCATTGGGGCCCCCACGACTCAGCATGTGATTCTGCCAGAAGGTGATCTGGCTGAAGGGACAATGGGGGTGGCTCTCAGGGACCAGATAACAGCTGAGTCGTCTCTTGCGGTGACAGACGGGTCTCCCCCCAGCTCTGGGGTTCTGTAGTCTAAAGTCTAGGAGTCGGGGCCCCAGGCTGCAGGGAGCCCTTCCCACCGTGCCAGCTCCTAGTGGCCTCACAGTCCTTGGCTGCTGGCCCCATCTCTCCTGTCCCTGCCTGGTCTTCACAGGGCCTCCCTCTGCTGGGTCTCCTGTGCGCCCTCTCCTCGTTCTGTTCAGGGCCACACTAGTCCAGTGTGACTTTGTCTTACCTTGGCCACATCCGCAAAGACCCTGCTTCCAATGAAGGGCACGGTCACAGGTGCCAGGGTCAGGGTATCTATGGGGGATACCGTGCAACCCCCCACCAGCTGAGCACCGTGGGATGGGGGCGTGGCTGGGGTGGCCCAGGCACAGAGGTGGCAGCCAGCCTGGGGGAGGCGTGGCCCCAGCAGGGCAGGGGAGATGGGTGGCCTGGGGCAGCAGCGGGGCCAGCTTGGCCTGGTGGCTTCCCTGCAGGGCCAGAGCGTGCACCAGAGGCCCTGGGGCCTGTCCCAGTGCCGGCTCTGACCAGGCCCCGAGGTCCTCCAAGGCCCCCACGTCCTCCAAAGCCCCCGCGCTGTTCAGTTCTCCACGGAGACCCCACTGCCTCCTGTGAGCCAGGAGCCCGCTGAGGGCTGGTGGCAAGTCCCAGACAGAAGTCCCAAATGCCTTGAAGAGGGAGGGGCCTTGGGTGGGCAGGAAAGGGCTGGCCACTCGTACCCGCAGGGTGGCTCTTAAAGTCAGCTGGAGAGGTGGGGGAGCTCTGGGACAGCCGAGGAAATGGCAGGGGGCCAGGAGGCCCGACTGAGGGGGCTTCCCGCCCCCTCCCCTGCCCTCCCTTTCTCGTTCTCTTGTCGTCCCCCCACTCCCCTCGTTCTCTGCCTCTCCCCCACTCTCCCCCACTCTGCCTCCCCTCTCCCTCCCCCAATCCCCTTTCCTCCCCCTCCCCCTCCCCCACCTCCCTGCGGGGTCAGCTTACGGCAGGAGTTGGTGGCCAACACGTCTCCTTGCAGTGAAAATCCATTACACTGTCAAGTCCAGCCTCAAAGCCTTGGACATGAAGAATGTCCAGGGTCATTGCAGAGCAGGCCACTGGCTGAAATCCCAGCAGTGTGGCGGGTGGCCGGGGCCCACACTGCCCTGACGTGGACTTGACCTGGCTTTGGAGGATTCTGTTGAGGACATGGACCCTCCGAGTCTTTTGCTCTGGGGGCTGTTGGGCCCCTGTGCCCGCTGGCCTGCTGCCGTCTCTGGGCGGGCTTCCCTGGGGCTGGTGGGCTAGCCGGCTGTCGGTCACTGGGGGCATCTGCTCCCCATCTTTGAGATGCTGCCCCTGAACAGCTAGTGGCTGTGGTTCTGTGGTAGGAAGGGGGCTGCTGTCACCCCACGCTGTGGGACATCACCCCACGCTGCAGGAGGTCACAGCCCCGGGCAGCTGCTCCCCGAGTTAAGAGGCACCCTCTCTGGGCCTCGGAGTCCCCGTTTGTAACGAGGAGCCGGGCGGCCAGTCCCCTGGACTGGAGGCCAGGGTGAGGGGCTGGCGTGGGCCTGGGGCTGGCCACAGGGCGGTAGGTACCTGCCCCCGCGAGGCCAACGCCTCTCTTCTCCACTCCCAGGGCACAGGAGAGAGCAGCAGCCGGGCCCCGCTTCCTGCCAGATGGGTCAGACTCAAGCCTGTGGGGGTCCCCCTGTTCAGGGGCTCCCACCCAGCCTCCTCCAGGGGACCGGGAGGACAGGGGCAGGATGCCCTGGTCACGGGAAGGGGAGGGGCCCTCTGATCCTTGCTGCTTACAGCAGGTTTTGAGGCAGGTCTGGGCTCGGTGGGCTGGGCCCTGGGGCGGGGTCACTCCTCACAGCCCTGGACGTGGAGGAGGCGGGGCTGGGGTCCTTGACGGCCAGTGGCAGGTCTCTCTGGCTTCTGAGGACAGAGAATAGGGCTTGGGGGTCTGGAAGCTAGCTGCCCAGGCCCATGGCTGCCCAGCCCCGAGTGAGGGGCCAGGCCGGGATGCCACCTGGACTGGGGTGCGGGGGACAGAGCTCCTGGTCCAGGGCTGGCGCAGAAGGCTGGCTCCTGACCCCCCGCCCCAGCTCCTCCACGGCCCTGTCCAGCCGCCTGTGGGAAGAGCAGGCGCGTCAGGGCCTCTCCTGGTCCCGGTGGTGCCTCTGCCACCCCCGTCACCGCAGGCTTTGTCTCCCGAGTCTTCTGCTAGGGCCAGAGCTGTGCGTGACGCTCCTGGTGGCTCCTTTGGTGACTTGGTGCCGTGGAAACGTTTCTGTGGCAGCGGATTCTGGACTTTTCTTTTTCAGCCGTATCTTCAAAGTCCCCGTGGATGGTGTCCAGGGGCCGCGGTGGTGTTGGGGGACCTTTGCCATCTGGCCGCTGTCCTGAGAGCCTTGGTGTCCATGCCCCGCGGGGAGGCGGCAGCCCTTAGGTTAGGAATCCCGTGGCCGCTGTGCGGGAGCCAAGCTGGCGGGAGCCGAGCTGGCGGGAGCGCCTGCACCAGGGACGGGGGGCGCCTGCGGCCCCAGGAGGCTCCGGTTCTCCTCAGGCTCCATTGATTCCTGGGAGTTCGGCTCGGTTCCTCTCCAAGCCGCAGCCGTCTGTCACCTCCCGCCCTTTAGCTTCTCTCCTCCTTGAGGTGGGGGGAGCTGACCCAGGGCCCGACTCCCAGGCACAGGTGCAGTATGGGTGGGGCTCCCGACCCTGCCCAGCCTGGGTCCCATCCTGGTCACCCACCCTGGAACCCTGCAGGGCTCCCAGGCCTGGGATGAAGGTGCCCTGTCCAGAGGGTGGCCCCGGGGCTGTGGTGAAGCCTCGTGCCCTCTCGGTGGCTCTCCCCCTCCCCTTCTGCCCCCGTCTCCTCTCTCTGTCAGGACAAACGAGATGACGAGCCTGTGTTTGGGAGGGTCAGGCGGATGGTAGCCTTGACGGTTCCACAGAGTGGACAGGCCACCACTGTCTAGCAAGAGCCACACCCGGCCTGCCCTCCTGCTCAGCCCCTGGGGTTACGGGAGGACGCTGTTCCTTGGTGGGGCACCTGACAGTGACCTCCAGGGCCCACATGTGGGGAGGTCTCCTTACCCCCGACCCCGTGGTTGGGCTCTGCCCCAGGTGACCACGTCAGTAGCTGCCCCAGGAGGACTCGGTGCTCCTTCACATTGTCACCTTGGAGGCCATGGTACCTGGCGCTCTTCTCACCCGCACCTTGTCCTGTTCTCCCGGGGGCTGACCCGGCCTCCCCGCCCACAGCGAGGCACGGATGCCAAGGCCTTTGATTGACAGGTCTGTCTTGCAGCGCCAGCTGTGGTCTGGCGGGCCTGGGCCAGAGCCCAGGTCGAGGGCTGAGGATGAAGGTGTCACAGCCTGTCCCTGCGTGGAGACCAGCAGCGCACCTGGTCCACCCCTGAGACCATGTCCACTGGTCTCCGCAGCCCTGAGACTGAGACTGGACACGGGGTCAAAAGGGGTTAGAAGGAGTCCTTCTCCTGAGGGAGGTGACACAGGACCCGGTGGCTCTGTCCCAAGCCTTGCCAGGTCTCCCTGTGCAGCGTGGACATGGCCAGTCATGACTGAGACGGGGAGTGTCCAGTTAGCGGGGGCTCTGCCTCACGTAGGCCCGAGCCCCGTGTTGAGGGCCTCCCTAGCCTGTAGGCCGGGCCCTGCCCTCGGGGACCGTGAGTGGAGGGCAGGAGAAGCCCAGCTGGAGTTCCTGTGGACACCCCTGCGGGCCCTCCCAGCCCCTGGACCTAGGTACCAGCGGGGGCTGGGGGCGGGGGAGGGCTGAGAGCCGGGCGACCAGCTGGGGCCCAGAGGGCACTCTGTCAAGGTGGCCCCTGCCCGCTCCCCTGGCTCAGCAGACGCCGCCCTCCAGCCCAGGGCACCGCCTGCCCCAGCTCACATCTCACCCGAGGCCGGTGCCCGCAGAAGGGCAGGCGATGCCAGGCCAGCCAGCCAGCCATGGGAGCCCTCCACGGGCCCCCGATGGACGTGCAGGCCACAGGCAGCAGGAGGGCTGGGGGAGGGGCGCCTTGGCGTCCCTGGCCACCACAAGTCTCCCGCAGGGAACTCTGCGTTTCTGTTTGTGATCTTCTGAGGGCCCTGGGACCGGAACGGCTCTGGGGAGCTCAGAGCTGGTGTGCGCTGGGCTCGGGATGGCAGTGTCCACTCTGCTCTGCTCAGCCTGCCCACGCCCCCCACCTCCTGTGGCTGGGGACTCGGGGTCCTGGTGCTGTCCCGCACAGAGCCTGGTGACCGGCCAGGCGTGGTGCCCTCTCCCCCGACCCCAGGCCTGACTCTCCGCACTGGTGGACCTGTGGCCTCAGACACCCCCAGGCCAGGGGCCAAGCCAGACAGAACCTGCCCGCCTGGGGTCTCGGGGCTGGGGATGGGGGCCCGGCTGTCCCCGGGTCTTCCTGCCGTGGGGGGCTGTGCCGTGCTGGGTACCACGCTTCAAAACGTGTTTTTTTCTGAATCGGTCCCAGGACCTCTCCCCCAAATCTCACCAGATGTTTCCCTGGAGGGACCCCCCTCAACAGGCAGGGAGCGCGCTCCCCCGGGGGAGAGGGGAGCAGACGCTGGCCTGGTCACCCCCACAGACCCCGCGGGGACTCTGGGGGCAGGGTTCAGGTCTCTGCCTGCGGTGAGCGGTGCACAGAAACCCATCTGGGCTTGTAACAGAAGCAGACTCTGCCACATGTGGGCTGGGGACACTCCTCTCCCCTGACTCGGGTGTCCCATGATGTCAGCCCATGAGTCACCAGTACCGGGGACCCTTTGTGGCTGGGGAAATGCTTTGAACTTCTCAGCAGGGCAGGCGTGGTCTCAGCTGCCTTGTGGTCAGGGGGAGGCGGTCCTGAGCTCGGCCTGCCCCTGCCGGTCGGGCCACTGCGTTGGGCCTGCTATGGGCACCCGAGGCCCCTGGCTCTGTCAGTTGGTTTTTTATTGCTCCGTTTACAGATGAGGAAATGGGCACAGAGAGGTTAAGCCACTTGCCAGAGACCACACAGGGGCAGAGCAGGAATCGAACCAGGGCAGCTGGAGGACGGAGGCCTCTACCCCTGAGGGCCCTGGAGGCCCCCTCCAGCCCCTGCCAAGAACCACGCATGGTCCCCAGAGGGCGTCCAGGGCAGTGCCTGCTACCTTCCAGCCTTGGGCTCCAGGCTCCCCAGGAGTGCCCCACCCTGCACACCTCTGAGCCAGGCCATCCGCCTGCACCTGGAGTGCCCTGGTCCTTCCGTGCCCTTGAAGCGGCTCAGCCCCCTGCCAGGCCTGTGCTTCTGCACACTGGCCCTGACCGTTCAGGCAGGCTCCTGCACAAGTCTCTACGGGGCCTGCAGCTGCCAGGCCTCTGAGGGGTGGGCGGAGGGGTGCGCGTGTCTCGGGCCCACGCACACGTGCCCTTGTTTGGAAGAAAGGTCTTTCGGAGGGAAGTAGAGAGGCATTTCTGGAAGCAATAGGCCCACCCAATCCAGTAGGAGAGAGACCCTAAACCCAGTGGAGGGAGGAACAGAGGGGACAAGTCACAGAGGGCAGACGGCCAGGAGATGGCAGAGCCAGGGTTGGAGTGACATGGTCACTAGCCAGGGAACATCTGGAGGCCCCAAGGCCTGGGGAGGCAGGAAGCACGTGCCCCGGCCTTGGACAGGGCTCAGCTCTGCGCACTCCTGAAGTTTGGGTGGTGGCCTCGGGGACTGGGCTTGTGTTTCTGTTGCTTCTGAGCCCCATGGCTCGGGTCACAGCGGTCCCAGGACACTAATGCGACAAGCTGGCCTGCTCGGTACCTCTGTGCCTCAGTTTCCCTTCTGCACCGTGAGCCCAGCCGCAGGCCTACCTCACCTGCCACGATGCATGAGAGGCGGGGCTGGCCACAGGCACCTGGCGGTCGTCCATGGCAGTGGCCGCTTACTCCCCGTCCTTCTTCTCTTTCATGCACCCCATACATGGGTGGTCCCTGCTGTGGGGGGCCAGCTCCTGTCGGCAGAGCAGGCCACGTCCAGGTGCACCCAGGCCTGTGCTGGTGCGGGGGGGGCATGGGGTGTGGCAGTGAGTCTCATCACCAACACTCATGCCTGCCGGTGGGCGGTCAGCAGAGGCAGGAGAGAGAAGCAGAGAGGGGCCTGGTGTCAGGAGGGGTCCCCTTCCCCCGAAGGGCTGGTGCGGGGTCCCAGGGCCGCGTGGCTCCTCAGGACCTCTGCGCCAGGCCAGAAGCTGTGAGGCCCCTGGGCACGCGCCCTGGGTCTGCTCTCGCTGGGGGCGTGAACTCTGAGATGCCTTGCTCTCGGACGTCCCCCACCCAGGCTTTGGCTCCGCCGCGGCGGGCTGTGGCTGTGGTGCCCTGTGGCCTGTGCGTCACCGTTATTCAGGACCAGGGACATGAGACTTGTCCCAGCTTCAGTGGGGGCTGGGACATGCGCCTGGGCCTGCACCCGGTGGCTCGCGGGAGAAAGAGGCCTGAGCAGACCAGGACCCCAGGAGGTGGCTGTGAGCGGGCAGAGGTGGCCCCGGCTGTGGAGGGAAGGTGCCCAGAGGATGGGCAGAGACCTAGGGGCCCTGAGTGTCCTGGTCCATGGCCTGGGCTGCTTTGGGGGCCCTCGACTCAATTTCCCTGAAAACTCCCTTTGGGTTTCGGAGCCTCTGACCCCAGTGCTGCCCACTGGGCCCTCCCCTGGGGGAGTCCCTGTAGCCCTGTGCTGTCACCGACTGCAGGGAGGACACCCCTGCAGGAGCCTCGAGCTGTGTCCAGGGTGAAGTGGGTGATGGGCGCCGACGCCCGCGCAGGAGCTGCCCCGCAGTCCCCGGACCCCAGAAGTACCCGGGGCTCTTGGCGGGCGAAGCCCACCCTGACCGAGACCCTTCTTCTCTCTCTAGACTAAAATCCACGGGGTGGGCTTCGTCAAGATCCACGCCCCCTGGAGTGTGCTCTGCAGAGAGGCTGAGTTTCTGAAATTGAAGATGCCAACAAAGAAGGTCGGTGGTGACGCTTCTCCTCCAAGATACGCCGCGGGTTGAGTGTCACCCAGACGCCTGGCCACGGGGTGTCTCCCCACGAGGCTCTGAGTTGTTCAGAAAAGTCAGGGTCAATTGCCACCCCCAGAAGGGCAGCGAGGCTCAGGGGTGACGGAGCCTCCTGGGGGTCCACGTCCTGATGGTGGAGAACGTGACCCAGCGCTGGGTGGTGTCCAGAGACCCCAGACCACATCCCACCCGAAGGCCGGCGCACAGAAGCCGCCTCCCGCCGTGGGGCTGGGTCACGAGCTCAGACGCAGCACGCTGAGCCGGGGTCTTTAATGCCTGGAGGTCTCGGCTGTTTATCAAATCCAGTGTGATTACGTGTCCTGCCCCGGCTTGTCCTCGTGGTGGCCGAAGGGCAGCTGGACAGTGAGGCTGAGCCTGGCGTCACTGGCGGGGGGCTGACGCGGGGTCAGCGGCGAGTCGGCCCGGCTTCTCCTGCCCACCGAGGCCCTCGGATCCCCTCCTTGGAAACGAAAAACAAGTCCGAGAGGTTTCCTGGAGTGTGGCCCACCGAGCCCCTGCCCGAAGCTCCTGAATCGTGGAGGGTTGGTTCAGAAGGGAGCCCAGCCCTGTGCCGTCCCAGGAGAGGCCCCGGGTCAGGGCTCCGCCGCGTGACGCCTGTCCCCCTCTGCAGATGTACCGCATGAGCGAGACGCGCGGCCTCCTGAAGACCCTCAGCTCCGTCCTGCAGAAGATCACCGACCCCATCCAGCCCAGGGTGGCCGAGCACAGGCCCCAGACCATGAAGAGACTCTCCTACCCCTTCTCCCGGGAGAAGCAGCACCTGTAAGTGGCCCCTCCCCGCGGGACCCGCTCTTTGACCCCAGCCTCCAGCGTGACTCCCGCAGGTGACGCTGATGCTCCTCTCCCAAGGGAAGGGGGCCTGGGGCCTCGGAGGGCTCGCGGCCCGAGGGGGACCTGTTGAGCCCAGAAGTGGCCGCGGACGTGGGTTCTGAGCTCACCGAGAAGCTGAGGGAGGGGCTCGCTGGGGTGTGGCTCTGGGAAAACCACATGGGCCCTGGCCTGGGCCCCAGAGCAGAGACCCCGGCGTCCTCCTCCTGCCCCGCTCGGGCCCTTGGGGGGCAGGTCAGTAACCACCCCTGCTGTGGCCCGGGCAGCCAGAAGCCAAGCAGCTCAGGGAGGAAGGGATCAGAAGGTGTCCCCAGCGTAGTCCCCTGGCCCTGGGGACCCATGGCCACGCCGTGTTGCCTGGCAGTGCTGCGCCCCTTCTGGAACCTCCTGCCTCCTCTGCTCCCCAGGGCAGTGGGCGTGGCCACCTGGGTCAGCAGCAGCTGCTTGGCCTCTGCCCGGCCTGCTGGGTGCAGCAGGAGCGGGGGCAGAGGAGGAGCGCCACCCCTGGGCCTGGGGACCCAGGGGCACATGTAAGGTGCGTCCCAGGGCAGGGGCCACCTCAGGCCTCATGGGTGGACAAAGGGGCAGGGCAGGCATGAGCCTCGCCCAGGACTGGGCTTGCTGCCCTGGGACACGTACGTAGCTGGGCCATCCTGCCTGGTGGAGGCTACCCAGAGAGAAGGAAGCCACCCCACCAGCCCAGGGCAGGGCACCAGAGGTGGTGCCCCCTCCCTGCCTGGCCCCGTCCCTCCCAGGGCCCCTCTGCTCTCGGGAAGCCTCAGACAGTCTCCGTGCTACCCATGATGTTGAGACCCCAACTGCTGGTTTTCTAAACCGGACCTGGCTCACAGTAGGATGATACTGTCCCTGTCCCCCAGGGCTGAAGCAGAGACTTTAAGTGCTACCAACTCAGGATGTCACCGAGGGCGAGCAGCATCCTCAGGGAGGCCTCAGGCCGCTCCTGCCCCTGTGGCCACTTCCCACTAACCTGGGTCTCAGAGCCATGTCCAGGGCAGAGCCTGCCCTGGTGCCCCAGGTGGACAGACCATGCCTGGCATGTGACAGTCTCACATCTAACAAACGGCCCGTCTCCTTCCCTGTCTTTCAACAGATTCGACCTCTCTGATAAGGATTCCTTTTTCGACAGCAAAACCCGGAGCTCCATAGTAAGTGGCGCGCCGTGGAACGGCCTCTCCAGCAGGGTGGCCCTGGGGACGGCAGTGATAATTTCATTTCAGTGAAACTCCTCTGGGTGGGAGCCGCCTCTAATTGTCTGTGACAGAGATAATTAGGATAATGAACTGAGAGGGCAGCAAGTGACCCAGGGGATGGCCAACAGGAGGAGGAGCCTGAGGCAGGACAGAGCAGCAGGAGGGCAGGGAGGGAGACCTGTGCAGTCCCACACCTGGGGGGGCCTCTGGGCGGCTCCCGAGTTCCCCAGGCCTAGCTGTGGGTCCCTGGCACGGCTGTCCGAGCAGGAGGAATGGGCCGTGGGAGCCAAGTTCATGCGCTTGGATATATTTCCAGGCCTTTGCCAGAGAAGCAAACCCAGTTTGAAATCCGAGCAGGCCACCCTGCTCTGCTCAAGGTACAGCCTGCTGTTTATCCATCGGCCGCCAACTGTGCCCCCGCCAAGCTGGGCTGTGCGTGGCTCAGGCCCCAATTTCTATCTAAACAAGAAATTAGCCTTGCAGCCAAGTCACGGCCGCTCTCTCCTCCCTGCCCAGACGCCCAGCCTGCTGGCCAGGCAGAGGCCAAGGGCCGAGAGGACACTGCCTAGTTGACCTGGGGCAGATAACCAGCCCTCGCCACTGTCATCCCCAGACTGGCCGGCGGCCAACTGCTGGCCCGTGGCACAGGTCACGTTGGGGCGGCCCAGGTCCTGTCCACCCTCTTCCCGTCCCCAGCCCTGTGCCCTCGGGCGGGTCCTGGAGCCTGCTTCGGTCCAGGTGAGGCTTGCTCTGCCTGCTCCCTGGGGCAGCCGGCAGGACAGTCACGCGGGCACCGCGCTGGGGACTAAGGCACCGCCGTGGTTCCTGTTACTAATGGAGCTGCTGATGGAGTTTTGCAATTACATCTCCTGATAATAAGCAGCAAGGGGCTGGAGCGAGGGCATCGCCCCCACGGGCTCGGGGCTGGCACGTCCCTCGGATGTCAGCCGCTTGGGAGAACCACCACGCTTCTCCATCACGGTGACAGGGAAATTGGAACAGCCACCTGGGTGAGCGGAGTCCCAGGTCTCTGCACCCTGACCTCTGCCATCTCTAGGCGCCTAGCGCTCCCGGGAGCTCGGGGCAGGTGCACATGTGTGGACCCGGCCTTGCTGACAGGGAGGGGCAGAGATGACAGCAGCTCCCTGGCACCTGCTGAATCCAGTTCAGGCTGTGGTCCCTGGGTGATGGCTACTGCGAGCACCCTGTGGGCACCCGTGGGCTGCATCCACTTCTGGGCGGGCAGAGGGCCACTGTCTGCTCCCTACAGACCCCAGTGTGCTCCAGGGCACCCCTGACAGCCAGGGTGTGGGGTTCACGCCCGCCCTCCAGCCATTCGGAGCCTGTAGGTAGAAGTCAGCGAGCAGCAGCACCCAACAGGGAGGGGCCCGATGTGCTGATCTTGGGAAGGCACTGGGGAGCCATAGAGAGTTGCAGAGCAGGGTTTTGGATGTGGTAAGAACTGTTCTAGAGTTTCCAGGGGATGACGGTGGGAGAGCAGATGAAAGGCTGACATGGGATCATGGTGACAGCTGCGAATGGGGGCCGTGACTGTGCAGAAGGGAGGAGGTGGTCACAGGAGAACTGGGTCAGGGCAAGGCAATCTGCTGTCGACAGGGATGTGAGGAGCATCCGATCAAAGTGGTTGCCTCATTTGGCAGGTATTTATTGAGCACCTGCTGTGTGCCTGCAGCTGGGTGTTGAGCCCATGAGCACCGGGCAGAAGGGGAGGTGCAGGGGGAGGGGACAGTGGGGGAGGGAGCTGCCCCGTGGGCCTGTGTGGGACAGGGAAGACCCTGCAGGGGCAGGAGAGACGGCGGGAGGCCGAGCCGCTGCACAGCGGGCGACAGAGACAGGAGCAGGTGGCGGCCAGGTCGGGGGCGCAGGCTGGTGGCCACTGGAGGGGCTCTGGCTTGCCTGAGGGAGGGGAGCAGAGGGGCGGGCGCAGAGCCCCAGTACGCTCCAGGTGTGCCCCGCGGGTCCGGCGACGTCCTTCCCCACTCTGCACATGGGACCCAGGCAGGTGGGAGCCAGCTGCCTGATGTCCCACAGCTCATAGGGCAGCGGGCACTCAGATCCGGCAGGCGGACTCCCAGCCAGGCTCTTGAGGCCACTGGTCGGTTGCATTGTCTGGGGGTAGAGGGCTCCGCTGGGTGCCTTGGTGCCCGTCAGACCTACCTGCCACCCTTGGCCCCTCCCCAGCCTTAGGGACACCTGGGGCTGTGTCCAGGAGGGCACCTGCTCCAGTTCACCTCTCAGCCAGAAGGGATGGTGACCGTGCCACACAGGGCTGGGGGCAGCTATGGTGCCAGGAGGGGTCCTGCTGGGTGTGGCCAGTGCTGTGCTGTGGCTGGCCAAGGGATGCCATGGATGGGAGTTCTCCAGGGTCACTCACTGGTCCCCAGGAGCCTCAGACCTTTGACCCTGTGGCATCCTGAGCCCGGTGGACGTCCCTTAGCAAGGGCCACCACCTCCCCTGGGACATGCTCTGTCCCTTGTGACATCTGACCGGTTCCTTCCAGCGAAGCTGGTGCTGCTGGCCAAGGAGCCTATGGTAACTGCCCTCCCTCTCTGTCCCCGCCACAGGTCTATGAAATTCTGAAGAGGACAACGTGTACCAAGGCCAAGTACAGCATGGGTAGGCGCTCGCTGGGACTCGGGAGGCGGTCTCCGAGGGGCCAGTCACCCCGGGGTGTTCAGGGTTTGATTTACGCCTGTGTGACCGGTAGACTGGAGGGCTGGGCAGGAGGGCCGGGCAGCTTGGGGGACAGATTTACAGCCGGTGTTTTTAAACAATGAGGGCCCTCCAGTCCACATGGTTCATGAGCGTCGGGTTGAGACCCGCGGGGCGGGCGGGCGGGGAGCCGGCTAGAGCAGTCCAGGTTCCGAGGCCTCCCTGACCCTCGAGGTCCAGCAGGAAGCAGCCCGGGAGCCCCCAGGGGGCCACGGCCCAGGCAGCTCTTCGGGGCTGTTGGAAGCTGCAGCCCGGCTGGGCGTAGCTGGCTGAGGCCCTGGCCTCCAGCCCCAGGGGCTCGGATGCAGCCCACCCCCAGGCACCGAAGCGCTGCCCTGGCCAGAGGCCACGTGTGCAGATGCCCCGAGTCCACTGGGCTCCTCCAGGACCTGTTCACAGAACCCCCAAAAAGCCCCAGCTGAGAAGCCGACCGTGTCCCTGGCCCCCTGCGGGCTCCGTCGCTAATCCAGCACGCCCTGGGCCCCCGTGCCCCTCCAGCCTCCTTGCTGCCCCTCACCAGCACACAAGTCCTCTGCAGGGGCCAGGCACGGGTCACGGGGGACAGAGCCGTCTGGGAAGAGCAGAGTGTCACCCAGGCATCCCAAGAAGGGACGGGTGCCACAGGAAGTAAAACAGGGCCAGAAAAGGGGCAGGGCTCGGCAGGGGCCTCCTGGGGACAGCAGGGAGACGCCCCTCGGGGCTCAGGCTGGCCGCTGTGTCCTGACCATCATGGCCAAGGTCACCCACAAAGACAATCTTCTAGGCCTCAAGTCTCAAAGCCGTGTCCTCTCTCTGAGCACCGGGGCCCTGCACAGTCAGGAGGAGCCGGAAACTGTCCCCACTGCCATGGCAAGGGTCTCCAGAGGGGCAGGTCCTGCTGGGCGGGTGGGAAGCGGGCGCCTTGGGAGCTCAGGGCTGCCAGAGGGAAGCTGAGCACAGCACCAGAGGCAGAGGGACGCACTGCTCCAGTCCCGGCTGGGCCTGGGACTTTGTCCCCATGGTGTCCCCCAGAAACACATGTGGCTGCTGGAAGGTCTGTAAAGAGCCTGGGGTCAGAGCCACTGGGCAGAGCTGGTGTCCGGCTCGGGTGGCCTGGGGTGGAGGATCTGTGATTCCCGCCAGACTCCTGGGGGGCTGGTCCCCTGCCCCTGGGAGGGACAGACAGGTCCGGTGCCTCCTCCACAATCCCGCCTCACGTGGGGCTCTGCCCACCTCCAAGCTCGTCCCCTCAGCTCTCAAGAGTAGCAGTGGACCCTGTCCCTGCCGGGCTCCGTCCCCAGGGCTGCGCTGCCCACCCGGCAGCTTCTACCCCAGGGGAAGCAGGTGAGCAGAGCGCAGTGCTGCGGGCAGGGAGCCGCAGCAGCGGGGTCAGGGGGCTTCCCCGCGACAGGACATCTGGGCAAGGACGAGGAGCGCCCGGGCCGGGCGGTTAATGGCAGGCGACCTTTTCACTCATGTTTGTGGCTCTAGCCATGTGCTCCCTGTCCTCTGGTTTGGTCCCTAAGTGTCCCTCAGGCCCACTGGCACTCTGGATCACGGACCCAGGGGACAGTCCATCTCTAAGGGGATTTCAGGAAGTGCCTTTCCCACCTGTGTCTCCTGGGGTTATAGAGGGTGGCCGCCCAGGCCACCGTGAAAACTCGGACACACATACACCTCGAGAGCCTCTGCCAGCCAGGGGTCTCGGGGACAGCCAAGGGCCTCATGGCGGCTCCTCGGCAGGGCCAGTCCTTGGCGTCGGAGCCAATCAGGTCCCCAGGAGCCTCCCCACCACGGCCCCCCGTCCCCTCTTCCCACGCAGGTGTGGTGTGTCGGCCTTGCGCCTGGCATGGCCCGAGCATTGTCCCTCCCCGGCCCCCGGCCCACGTCCCCCGCAGACCCCTCCCCCAGCACCTCCCCGAGCCGCTGGGCGCCTCCAGGCCCTTCCGTGTCACTAATGGCCGATGTACAAACAGGGCAAGGAGAGGGAAGAAGGAAGGACTCTGCCCTTCTAAGTAAAAGGCGGAAGTGTGGGGAGCACGGTAAGTGGGGAGCCCCCGCCTTCCAATCAGCCTCCGCCCGACTCCAAATTGTATGTGTGTTTCCGACACCATCAATTGCTCCACGGGGCCGTGATTCAGCTTCTCTAGCCGTCAGCCGCCTTTCCCGTCTGCGGGCTTGCCCTCCATCCGCCAGGGGCGCGGTGAGCGGCAGGTCTGGGGGTGCCTGAGCCGAGTGGGGGGCTGCTGGCGCCTCCTCCTCCCGGACGAGCTTCCTCGTGGGGCTTCCTCTGCCTTCCTGGTCCCGCCAATCGAGCATGTCGTGACCACGGCCGCGCGGACGGGCAGCCGGCCACCGCGGCCACCTGGGGAAGAGCCCAGGACGCGGCCGGGCTGCGCAGCCGGGTGCACTGGGTTCGAGAAAGCTCCGCATGGCTGAGTGGGCCCGGGGGCCTCTGGCTGCGCAGACGTGGGAGGGGGCCCGCCTGACCCGTGACCCCGCTCTGCTCTGTTTTTAAGGCATCACCAGCCTGCTGGCCAACGGCGTGTACTCGGCCGCGTACCCGCTGCACGACGTGAGTAGCCTTGACACGCGGTCGGTCCCTGCGTCATTCGCTCCCCAGTCCCAGAGGGCCGCGCCCCGGGGAGCGCCAATTATCCTGTGGTCACGGCTTCCTGCTTGGCTCCCTCCATAAATGTCAGCCGCACACAGGCCTGCCCTGTTCCCCTGGGAGCCAGCAGGCACACACGGCATCTCCTCCGGCAGAACCGTCCCCCCGCAGGGCATCTGTGGCCGAGGCTGCGCGGGCTGTACCTGCTCCTCGCGGCCAGTAGGCCCGCAGAAGGTCTTCCCTGGCTCCGGTCCCCACCGGCCCCCGCCAGGGCTCCTGCGGGGACCAGAGCTCAGTGTCTATTTCTGCAGAGGAGATGGCCGGCTTCCTGGGCCGAATCTCCAAATCCCACTGGTATCCCCCGATAAATATAGCCCGTGACCGTGGCTGGGGGTGGAGAGAGATGGTCCTCGTCTTGTGGTCTCTATGGAGACGGGGACTGGAGTTCAACAGGGCGCTGGGATCAGACCGCGGGCCGAGCAGTGTGGGAACCCCAGGCAGAGCATCTCTGCACGTTCCCAGGGTGAGGCCCAGAGCCCAGAAGCAGGAGGAAGGAGGATGGGCCTGGGAGTCAGGAGGCCGGATCCCCGTCCTGGCTGCTCACTCTCATCGGCCTTGAGTGAGGTCAGCCCCGAGGTGTCCAGGAGCCTTGAGGTCTGGTGGCCAGGGCCCAGTGGGCACCAGAACAGGGACAGGTACCAGAGGGCTTTGAGGATGAGACACCAGCTGGGACCCCCACAGGTGCCAGAATAGTGCAGGACAGCATGCCCAGCGGATGGGTCAGGGCAGGAGAGACACTCGGCTGACCTGCTGCCCATGCCCCCCCCCGCCCCCAGGCCCTGCTCTGCACAGTAGGCCAGGACCTGGGGCCCCTGACCCAGCTCCTCACCTTATGCACATGCTGTTCCACCTACTCACCATGCCTTTCCCTGCTCCCCTCCACGGCAGACGGAGGGTCCACACCACGCCTCCCTTTTCTTTTCTCCTGGCACGGCTGATTTCTTCCTCCCCCTGAGCTTCTGATGTCCCTTGTCCCACAAAGACACCATTGCCCGGCCACTCTGTTGGGTTCCTGACTCAGGAAGCCTCAGCACATAGCACTTAGTAAGTGCTCAGTAAACGTGCTGTGGCTTTGGAGTGGCTGAGTCAGGCTGCCTTGGTGAAGGCCCGGTGCTCTCCAGAGGTTCTGAGGGCAGGGCTCAGACCTCACGGACCCGGGGGGCGGGGGGGGGGGGGTCCTGTGCAGCTGGTCAGCCCCATGCTCTGCAGGGTCCAGCTGGCCCATGGGATGCAGCCCTGCCAGGCCGGCCCCTCGGCCTTTCAGCTGGTCAGCCCTGGCCAGAAGCGGGACACGGGAGCCGAATGCTCAGGCCTCCTGCCTGCTTTGCGTAAACCCCAAGTCTTTAAAAAGGAAAGGGGAGAGATCGGCATTTCTGAGAACTACTGTGGGTCGTAGGGACTTTATCTCCTCTAATCTGTTGCGGACAGACTCAGTGAGGTCTAGCAGTTTGCTCGAGGCCACACAGCTGCTCTGGGTGACATGGGGACAAAAGCCTTTGCTACTGTGTCCCCTGGAAGTACCATGCCCTCTTCCTTCGCTGGAGGCTAAGTGGCCCATCTCCCTGGTCTTCAGTCCTGCGTTTGACCTGGGGACGGATCCCACCTGCACAAGGCTTCGGCCACCAGGCCGATTGACAGAGGCCAGCCCTCAGAGAGCACCTCCGAGCCCACACGGGGACCAGGAGCCCCGGCTTGCAGTCACTGTCACATCACACCAGACACAGGGCACCATTGGTGGGGTCTGACCCCACTCTGCAGACAGGGAAACTGAGGCTCGCCACGCCCAGGAACCTGCCAGGGGCCCACAGCCAGGAAGCTCCGGACCGTGGCGCAGTGTCCTTAGGGAGCAAGGAGGCACCCACCCGTCGGCTCCAGTGCTGGCCCCCTCGTCCTGCCCTGAGCCACGCAGACCCCGCCTGCCCTTAGGCAGAGCGTGGACGGGGTGCTCAGACTGCGGCAGGAAGGGCAGCCAGCTCGGGCCTGGCCTGTGGTTTCCAGATCCTTCTGCCTCCCCAGGAAGTTGTCCCACAGGGGGGCTGGCTCGCTGCCTCTGGGCCTGCCCACAGTGTCCTCACCCGCTCTGCCGGGCTCCCTGTGTGGGCCCATTCATCCACCCGCTCCGTGGACTCTCCCGCAGGGGCCGGTCCGTTCCCAGGCAGTTCAGCCAGGTGCAGGGCTGGCGTCCAGTGACAGTCACGGGGCCCAGAGACCCTGGGGAAGTCTCCTGGAACCGAGGGTGTCACTGAACCCAGGGACGCTGACATTTACGTTGGCTGCTTGGTGGCTTTGGCTTCCTTCCGGGTTGGCAGCTGCCTGCCTGGAGGTCACAGCACGGGCCTCTGGTGAACGCGAGGCTCTCCTGGAACCCCAGGGCCGGCTCATTCATGGAGCGGAGGCCGGGAAACGCCCAGGGAGGAGTGGCCAGGGGGGCGGGGGGCGGGGCCAGGGGGCCTGGCGCACCCTCTCTGTTTCACTTAAGGACCCCCGAGCTGGGCTGCTGGCCTGGGCACATGACGTCGTCTTCCCACCTGGCCGGGGGTGGCAGAGGTCGCGACAGTGGCTGGTCAGGGAGGGACAGGAGGCTGGCCGCGTCCCCGGCCGCCTAGGGCCTCCCTCTTGCTCCCCTTAGCTACTGTGTCAGCCGCTGACCTTGGGGCTCAGCTGCTGACCTTGGGGCTCACTCTTGACTTCTAGACCTTTTCTTCCCGGAATTGGAGGCCTGGATGTGAGTCCCAGGTGACCCCTGGTGGCTCTCAGATACGGCAGGTTACCTCTGTGAAATGGACGTGCTGGGCTCCCTGGCCTAGGTGACGGGGCACATGTCACTTGTCCCCCTGGGGTTGTGGGAGAGGAAGGGGGGTCTTCCAGCAGACAGGACACATTCACCTGTTGATGCCTTCCTCTGTCCCCAGAGCCCCCGTTCTCTTGTGCTGCCAGGTCCAAGGCAGGGACACGGGACTAGTGCTGCCCTCGGGGAGACTCACGGGGTCCCGGTGCCGGAGGCTGGCCGGCTGCACTCCTTCCCGCAGAGGGACACCGCCCAGGACGCCCTCGGCGGCTGTCAGCGAGGGTCGCGGGAGTTCTGTTTCGAAATTTGGCAAGTGTGACCTCAGCCTGTGCCTCGTGGTGAGACTCCCTCCTCTCTCTTACAGGGGGACTATGAAGGGGACAACGTCCAGCCGAATGACCGAAAAGTGAGTTGAGGCGGAGCGTGGCGGACAGCGGCTGTCGGGGCCGCGGGCTCTGGCATCGGGCGGGCTGTGTGGGACCAGGGAGGTTGGGGACCGAGTGACGCGCAGGGCCTCAGGGGCCCTCGAGTGTGCCTGGCGAGCCGGCCAGCCTGGCCGCCAAGGAAGCTGCGCCTCCCCTCCTCCCCTCCCACTTTCTGGAGAATCTTAACCTCCATCCTTGGCAGGTGGCTGAGAGGTGGGGGAGGAAGGGTGTCCTCCGAGCCTGCCCCTGCCGACGGTCACCCCACCTGGCCGGGGTTAAGGCTCAGCCTTGGGGAACTGCCTGCTGAGGGATGCCATGGCCTGGGCGGGCCGTGGAGGCATTTGGCCTCCTTCCAGCCTCTCCTGGGCCAATAAGTGGGCAGTGAAGTGGCCGGCTGCACAGAGCCAGGCCCTGGGGCATACCGAGAGCCGCCGGGCCTTCCCCGGTGTGTCAGGCTGACCTCCCGGAGCCCTTCTGAGTGGAGACGGTGCTGAGCGGTGGTCCACGGAGCCCTCTCTGGGGCCCACTGAGGGACCCTCTGTTCTGTGGTGGCTGTCCAGGGCCTCCGTCCACTCTCCAGGCCCTCTCTGTGCAGGGGATATCCGCTCCTTGCCCCGGGCTCCCCAGGAAGCCTTGCCCCTGCCCCGTCCACGCCCAGGCTGGCACAGCCTCTCACCTGGCACCCACCTCAGCCTCTCCCCCTCCCCCAAACAACCCTGCTGCCCCCCCATTCTGATCCTTGTGCGGGTGGTGGGCGGAGAGGCTTCCTTGAGAACCTCACAATGGTGGCCTTGTCCCAAACCCCAGGGCCCGGGAACCTCTGTGGACGGAATGTCCCTCCTCTCAGCTCCCCGCCCCGTGTGTGTTTAAGGCTTGGGGACTTGAGGCAGCTTGCCTCCCGAAGACGCTATCTGATCCAGCACAAAATGACATATTTGGTTATTTTTAGTGTAACATCTGGCATTTGTCTGGGACCCTGTGGCTTGTAGAACTCCCCTGTCCAATCCCGTTGGAGAGCGCCGTCCCCTCGGCCGGCCTGCCCTGACCCACTGGCCTGAGTCCAGTTCCCTCGCACCCCTGCCACTTGGCTGAGCCCTTCCTCCATCCAAAAATGCTTCCTCTGTGGACCCTGCCACCCTCTTCTGGCCAAACGCCGTCCTTGGGGCCGCAGGTTCCTGTACCAACCCCCAAGCCCCAGCCACTGTCTCATCTCAAGATCACGTGGCCGATGGTCACATCAGTGCCAGGACCAGCGCAGGAGGGCGCTGCTCCAGAAGTGCTCTGGGCTCCATCACGTGCTAGGCCCAGCTGAAACACTCAGGTTGCCCCCCACAGACATGTCCTCTGCCAGAATGTCCCCTCACCCCAGTAACGTTGGGTCCCAGCAAAGGGTGCAAGGCCTGGCCCCTGGGGTGATCAGAGTATGGATGGGTGGGTGATGGAGGGTGGATGGATGGAGGGCGGGTGATGGAGGGCGGGTGATGGAGGGTAGGTGATGGAGGGTGGGTGATGGAGGGTGGGTGATGGAGGGTGGATGGATGGAGGGCGGGTGATGGAGGGCGGGTGATGGAGGGCGGGTGATGGAGGGTGGGTGATCAGAGTGTGGATGATGGAGGGTGGGTGATGGAGGGTGGGTGATGGAGGGCGGGTGATGGAGGGTGGGTGATGGAGGGCGGGTGATGGAGGGTGGGTGATGGAGGGTGGGTGATGGAGGGTGGGTGATGGAGGGTGGATGAATGGAGGGCGGGTGATGGAGGGCGGGTGATGGAGGGTGGGTGATCAGAGTGTGGATGATGGAGGGTGGGTGATGGAGGGTGGGTGATGGAGGGCGGGTGATGGAGGGCGGGTGATGGAGGGTGGGTGATGGAGGGTGGGTGATGGAGGGTGGGTGATGGAGGGTGGATGGATGGATGAGTGGATGGATAGAGGGCAGATGGATGGGTGGGTGGGTGGATGGATGGATGGATGGATGGGTGGGTGATGGAGGGTGGATGGATGGAGGGTGGGTGATGGAGGGTGGATGGATGGAGGGTGGGTGATGGAGGGTAGGTGATGGAGGGTGGGTGATGGAGGGTGGATGGATGGATGAGTGGATGGATAGAGGGCGGATGGATGGGTGGGTGGATGGATAGAGGGCGGATGGATGGATGGATGGGTGGGTGGATGGATGGATGGAGGTGGATGAGTGGATGGAGGGTAGGTGATGGGTACCTGGATGGATGGATAGGAGGGGGAGGAGGGATGGGTGGGTGAGCGATAGACAGGTAGTGGTGGTGAGAGGGAGGGAAGGAGGGGGACATAGGAGTCCCAGCTCAGAGTCCTGGAGAACTTCTCACGCTCTGTGGGTTCCGTTTTAAGTGGCTTGGTTCTGAGTCTTTTGCCTTTTCTCTGAAGACTCTGGAGCTTCTCCACTCACACTGCCCTGGGCCCAGGTATCTTGCAGGACAGAAGGAAAGCTGGGGTGGGGCAGCCATGTTTCAGCAAAGTCCCCACCGAGGTGGTCATAGCCTTGGGCCTGGTCCCGGCCGTGGACGGTGGGGCCCTCAGGCCGTGCACCTTCCTGCGGGCCTCCCGCGAGTTCCTGTTGTGTGACTGACCTGGTTGCACAGGGAACACCCAAGGCTGTGTGTGTGCAGAAGGGTGTCCTCTGGCCAGCACTCGGAAGGCCAGGCCAGCAGGAGCCCCATGGAGCAGAGGACAGCTGACACCTCTAGGAAGGCTTACTGGGCGGATGGATGAGGTCCACTCCACCCCGGCTCGGCCTGTCGTCCCGCCCGTCATCAGCTGCTCTCTGGGAACCTGCCAGTGGCCCGGCCCTGTTTCGCTGAGGATGAGGAGGATCACTTAAACCTGGCCCCCCTTTGAGGGGACCAGCAAGGGCCATTGACACACAGCAATTCAGGCCGGTGTCAGTGCTGTGCAGGGCCAGCTCTGGACGCAGGAGGGAGGCCCTGGCCAGAGAGAGGCCCAAGGGTGGAGCCAGGACCCCTTCAGGCCCACAGCTAGAAGGTCCTGGCCACTGGACGGAGGAGCCGGGGCCCAGGGCCCTGGTCCTCAGCCTGCATGGCCAGCTTCTCCCCGTGCTGTTGGTGACGACGGTGCAGCCTCCTTGCCCTTCTTCCAGTGGTGACAGGGCAATCCCCGTGTGGTTCCTTGGCCGTGACAGTCCAGGGAGATGGGCAGGACTTCTCTTCTTGGCAGGAAGAGAGGCCACGGAGGCTAGTGGCCTCGTGGGAAGCTGGTGGGGGCTCCTTCCGCCATCTGAGCGTGGCGGTGAGCTGCTGTGCGCCGTGTGGGCCCCACGGCCCGCCCTCCCCGCTGTCTCAGGTGCTTCTCTTCCTGAGCTTGTGCCTGCCCCGGGTCTCTGTGCCTGTGCCTCTGCCCCGACTCTCCTTCTCCCTCCCTCTTCCTTCCCACACCCCCATCTCTGTCGTCCGTCTCTCTGGCTCCCTCTCTCTCCTTCCCCCTCTCGTGACCTGGCTGCAGGGGACGGTGCTGTAGAGCAGGCCACTCTCCCTCCCCAGAGGCCCAGCCCGGCTCCAGTGGGGCCTGCTCACGTCCCAGCTTGCACAGGGACGCCCCTTGTCATCTGCACAGGGACGCCCCTTGTCATCTGCACGGGGACGCCCCTTGTCATCTGCACGGGGACGCCCCTTGTCATCTGCACGGCCCGACTCAGGGTGCCTCACAGGGGCCACTTGTGCACCTCAGGCCTCTGTGCTGAGCCCCTCGGTTCCTGCAGTGACCTGGGAGGGGGTACCGCACCCTCATCCTCTGTACAGCACAGGGGCCCTCCCGCTGCCCAGGCCCAGTGGAGCTCACACCCACATCAGAGCCGGCTCCGACTCCCCGCAGACCGCTGGGCAGGGTAGGGACGCCTGCGTGTCCCAATGCTTCCCGATAGCCACGGGGGGTGCACGGCAGGGCTCTGTGGAACCCAAGACCACCCTGGCTCTGCCCAGGGCTCCCGTCCCTGCCTCTCAGAGCCGTGCGCACTGACTGGACGGAGCCTTCTCAGAGCTGCAGAGCCCCAGAGGGAGAAATCCCCCGGAGGACAGCTCCCCAGGCCGGACCCCCAACCCGAGGGCCACATTTCATTCTCCAAGACGTGCTTGGAGGAATCTTGACCGTCAGCTCTGGGCCTCTGGGTCAGTGGGCAGGACTTCTCAGCTTGAGATGCCACAGCCGCAGCCACCAACTGGGCAGCTGGCCAACACTCACTGCCTCAGTTCTGGAGGCCAGAGGCCGAAGGCCAGGGTGCTGCCCCTCGGCCGGCTCCCTGTGGGGACTCTCTCTTCCTGGCTTGCAGCCAGCCCCTCTGGTGGCACCTCCTCCTGGTAGCACGGTCCCTCATGGTAAGGGCACTAGTCCCAGCAGCAGGGACTCATGACCTCACTTAACCCCGATGGCTTCGGGGAGCCTCAGCCTCAAGTACAGTCTCCAGAGGTTCTGCGTCCACAGGTGAATCTGAGGTCCCTAGTAGAGGGACGGTGGTCTCACGTCTCCAGGGCAGAATCGGGCAGGACTGCCCCCTCCACTCCAGCTTTTACACAAACGTCAGGAAGAGGGTGAGAGTAGGAGCAGCACAGAGCCCCAGCCCTGCCCTCCTCCCCGCTGCAGGCAGAGGTGGTCCCGGCCCACGGTGGGAGGACTCTGAGGGTTCCTGGGACTGTCCCCACACACCTTTCACAGACCTGGAGGCCTCTTGCTGCCCGTGGTGGCCCCTGAGACACCTGGACCTCCTTCCCTTCTGGTGGGTCGGATCGCCCATCTCTGAGGGTGAATCCAGCCCTCACCTACCCCCCGGCCCTGCTCAAGACGGCTGTGGGGTCCAGAGGCCTCACAGCCACCTGACCCCCTCCTGCCAGCTGGGTGACACTGGGCACAGTGCCAGGCCTCTGGCCTCGGGGCCACCGGTGAGGCCTGCAGCTCTGAGCACTGTGTGGCGGCCGGTGGGCCCTTTGGGGGTTACAGAACCTGGCCTTCCTGGGCCGGTTGGGCCCGGGCCGATGGGTGCAGGGCACAGAGGTCTCCTCCCCGATTGTCAGGTGGGCGCAGTGGGACCTCAGCCCAACAGGGAGCCCGACACACTAGTTACGGACCACCTCCCGCCCCCGCCCCTGCCCTCCAGGGACTGTGGGAAGTCACTGAGGCTCAGAGTGTCCCTTGGCCAGCACTGTGACCTGGGACTCTGTTTGGGAGGTGGCTTGGCCTAGGGAACAGGCCTGAGCGAGGAGAGAGGCAGCCGCTCTGCTCCCTGCAGCTGGAGGGTGCGGCCTGGCGCGGGCGGGGGTGAAGGTGGGCGAGGGCTGCCCACACCGTGGGAGTCGGCCTTGGCCAGCCTTCCCAGCGCGTCCTGGGGCCTCCTCCCTGGGCACGAGAGGCTTCCCATCCACCAGGCTCATTACCGTCCCTGCCTGAGCCTGGGGGAGGCAGGGCGTGCCCGTCTCGTTTATTGCAATTCACTCTGTTAATCGAGGGCCCATCTCTGGAGACAGACCTGAGCTATTTTTGCACCCGTGAGGATTTTTTTCTTTTTTCTTTTTCTTTTTTTAATTTGCCATTGACATTTCTCTGCTGGAAACCCTGGCGGGTTTGTGACTTCTATAGAGAAGGTCTGGTGCGTGACGGGTGAGCCCACGCGGAGAGGCCGCGTGGTGCCGGCACCGTGGGTCAGTTCCACGTCGGGCGGCCAGGTGGGGGATGCCAAAGCCTGCCAGGGTCGGCCGGTGCTCAGCGAGTGCTGACGGTGAGGTGACGTGACGGGGGCCAAGGCCAGCAGCTCCGAGCACTCGGTGGGAGGCAGCCTTGGGGTGCCAGCTTCACCTGCCCCCCTCTTCCTGCAGCTCCTGTACGAGGAGTGGGCGAGCTATGGGGTCTTCTACAAGTACCAGCCCATCGACCTGGTCAGGTAAGCGGGCTCCGCGGGCCTGGCCCTGGCTGTGGGAAGCGGTGGCTGGCTGGATGTCGTGGGGGGAAGTCCCCGAGGTGAATATTCAGTCACCTGGGAACCTGTTGGGACTCGAAGCTGCGTGGGAGGCTCGGCGTGTGACCAGCCAGCGCTGGGGCAGCAGCTTCTTTACTCGCTGGAGGATGGACGTCCTGTGTCACATCCAGTCTCTGCTGCCCCCCTGGCCGCGCCCAAGGACCTCTGTCCCTGCAAGGCAGGAAGGGACCCGTCGGCTCAGGCAGCGTGTCCTGTGGGGACGTGACAGAGTGTGGCCGGTGGAGACTGACTCAGCCACCAGGAGCCCCCGGGCGATGGGTGTGGCAGGTCTTCTCCCCTCCAGGCCCACGTCCACTCCAGGGCTCAAGGCTCGGGGAACACCGTGTGCCCACCAGTGTGGCCTGCACAAGCACAGTGCCCCTTCCCAGGGCCCAAAAGAGGCGGGTGATACCCACCGAGAGCGGCCCCCCACACACACCTGGGGAGGTTTTTTGAGCCCCATGCTGCCTGCGGGACGAGAAGTGGCCCGGGAGAGCTTTCCCTCTGGGGAGGGACGCGCCTTCTTTCCGGGCGGTGGGCGGAGGAGGAGCTGCGGCCTCTGTCTGTCTGCTCTGGGCAGGAAGTACTTCGGGGAGAAGATCGGCCTGTACTTCGCCTGGCTGGGCGCCTACACCCAGATGCTCATCCCGGCCTCCGTCGTGGGCGTCATCGTGTTCCTCTACGGCTGCGCCACCATGGACGAGAACATCCCCAGGTGGGCACAGCCCCGCCCAGGAGCAGGGTCCAGTGGGAGGCTGGCCTCACAGCCTCCCGCGCTCAGCCCCCGGGGACCTCAAGGGCGCCTGGGCGGCCGCCATCTACAGACTCAGAGCTGCGTCCGTGTGTGGGCACCTTCCTGGGCACCCTCGCTGAGTCGGGGCGTGAGGTCAACGCCAGGCCCGCTCTCGTGTTTGGAAGGACTTGTCATTTGGGGTCAGGAAGGGATTCCGGCCTTGGTGCCGCCCGGAGAGCACCCTGACCCCACGGCCGCCTCTGAGCGGTGCCTGCGCTGTCACCCCCAGGGCCCAGCCACAGCCGAGTTCAGCCCACGCAGGTCTCTGGGTGGACCCCCGTGCCTCCCTGGGCACCGAGGACTGTGCCAGGCCTGGGGAGCCCTGGGAAGGCGGCCAGGACCCCAGAGACACCAGCCTGGCTGGGGGGCCGTTCTCCCGGCACCTCCGCCTCCCCTGTGTCGCTGGACTGGCCACAGCCACCCCTGTGCCCGGCAGTGGTGCGCCCAGGCCCCCGCTGTCAGGGCGCCAGGCCCGGGCCCTCTGTTCTCAGGCCTCTGTGTGCAGCCCTCGCGGGGACCCAGGTCCTCATGGGGCCCGACTCGCTGGCCTCGCAGGACCCTGTGTCTCAGCCAGTCCTGATGCCAGCTGGTGGCTTCCTGGTGACTCTGCCAGGTTCCTCTGACACAGCCGTGGGCTGGAGAGCCACCGAGTCGTCCAGCCCATGAACAGGCTGGCTCTCGGAAGCCCAGAGAGGCCACAGCCCACCGGCTGTGCTTCAGGAGGTTTTGATCCATGAACGACACCTGAACTATTCCACCCGCCCGGCGGAGCTCGCGGGCGCTCGGCCCAGGCCCTCGGTGCTGTCCTGACCCTGGGCAGGGGGCGCTTGACCTTTCTTTTTGAGGACGGTGTGAGGCCCCTGCACCCGTTTGGCCATGGTGACCATCTCTGAAGCCCAGCCCCGGGGGATGCTGGGGCTGGCCTCGGGCAGCAAGGACAGGGCAGGGAGAGAGTGTCCGCGGGCGCCCTGGAGCAGGCCAGGTGAGTCTCCGGCTCCTTCCTTCCTGCGGGCGGAGACTGCCAGCTCGGGCGTGGACTGCCCAGGAAAGGGTCCAAGATCCCCTGGCTGTGCCAGCTCGGCCGCCATCACGTGGTCAGAAACGCGGTGACTCAGGGGGGTTGGCAAGCGGGGCCAGAAGTCCCCACCCAGCCTCTCCTGGTGCTGTGCCCGGAAGGGGAGGCCCCGCAGGCTCCCCAGGCTGCCTGCAGGGAAGCCCAGACTCCAGCCTCCCTGGGAACACCTCCACCCTCCACCTCCACCTCCAACCTCCACCCTCCACCTCCACCTCCAACCTCCACCCTCCACCTCCACCTCCAACCTCCACCTCCAACCTCCACCTCCACCTCCACCTCCGACCTCCACCCTCCACCTCCACCCTCCACCTCCACCTCCGACCTCCACCTCCACCTCCGACCTCCGACCTCCACCTCCACCTCCGACCTCCACCTTCCACCTCCACCTCCCACCTCCGACCTCTGACCTCCAACCTCCACCTCCGACCTCCACCTCCACCTCCGACCTCCACTCTCCACCTCCGACCTCCACTCTCCACCTCCGACCTCCACCTCCACCTCCAACCTCCACCCTCCACCTCCCACCTCCGACCTCCGACCTCTGACCTCCAACCTCCGACCTCCACTCCAACCTCCGACCTCCCCCTCCACCTCCACCTCCGACCTCCAACCTCCAACCTACACCTCCAACCTCTGACCTCCAACCTCCAACCTCCACCTCCAACCTCCGACCTCCCCCTCCACCTCCACCTCCGACCTCCAACCTCCAACCTCCACCTCCAACCTCTGACCTCCAACCTCCACCTCCGACCTCTGAGCTCCTTGTCCTTATCTCGGCTGGGTTCAGAACCAGCAGGAGCAGGCTCTGTGTCTGGCTGGTGGCATTTGCCAGGAGCTGAGGCTGGCAGGGAGGAGACCAGGCTGGGCAAGGTCAGCCCTCCCTGACCCCTCCAGCCAGTGGCCACTATGGCCCTGGGTCAGTGAAGACGGTCGGGCGGCCTGCCACCCACCTCCCTGCCCGAGGGGCTCAGGTCAGGCACAGCTGGGCATGTGCTGCCCCCTGCGTCCCCGCTGCCTCCCTAAGAGGCCCTGGATGAGGGGAAGCTCAGTAAGGGCACTAGGTGCCCCACGAGGCCGTCCCTGGGCTTCTGTCGGGATCACCCCAGCTCCCAGGGGTGGCCACGGTGACCACAGCAGTCACATGCCAGCCCCGATGCAGAGGTCCTCCCGACAATCCAGTGACACATTATCAGACCCACGTCACATATGGGGACCCTGGGACACAGGAGGTAGAGTGACCTTCCCAGGGCCAGGCGGATCTCAGAGATCCATCCCAGAGTGTCCGGCTCCAGAGCACAGTTCCTCCCCCTGCCTGCGCGCCAGTCGGCCCAGCACCCCAGCCTCCACGTCCCCGCGCCCAGCCCCCACGTCCCCACGCCCAGCCTCCACGTCCCCACAGGCACACACTCTTCCCCAGATGCCCCCGGGCAGCTGCCACGCCCTCTCCTGCCCCTCCCACCTCCCTGCCCGTCGGGCCTGGGTGCAGCATGGGATGGAGGTCCAGTGACTGTAGCTGAAGGAAGTGAGCCAGATGTCCCCTGACTGGCACGGGAAAGGTCCCCAGAGCTGGTGGCCGCGGTGGGCCAGGTGTGCGTCTGTGCCCAGGTTCTGTGTCTCCAGGAACCTAACGAGAGGAAACCAAGCCAAGACCTCAGCTCAGCCCCAGGTTCCCTCCGACCTCTGGGGACGAGGGCTCCAGCCGGGGGTCTGTTCGTAGATGAGGGTCTGGGCCAGGTTCACGGGGAGGAGGGGTCGGGGAGGCCACAGCCGGAAGGGCCTTATTCTTGCCCCTCCTGGTGTTCATAAAGAAAACAGATCTGAAGCTAGAGGGCTTGGCCAGGGTCCCAGAAGGCAGGACGGCAGAGCAAGGACCCAGCCTAGCGCCCCACCTCGGCGGAGCCCCACCCCCATGGCCCCTGAGAAGACTTTGAAGACTCAAAGACCAAGGTCCAAGTCCACTGTGCTGTGTGGCTCTGAGGAACTTATTCCCCTCTCTGGGCTCCTTTCCCATCTGTGAAGGTGGGATCGATTCTGTAATCCCCAGTGCTGATCCCAGCCAGGTGGACACTCCACGCAGGCCAGTGCTGAGGCTCTTGCTACCAGCGGGTGGCCTCTCGGAGTCAGTGGAGGGGGAGAGCCTGGCTGGTGGTCTCGCCGCCCCTCGAGCCTGTCTGCACAGCAGATCAGAGGCCTCACCCACCAGGGCCACCATCCCAGGTGGAGCCCCTTGGGGACGTGTTCCTTGTAACCCAGCCTCCTGGGGAGCATTCCGGGTGCCTCCTCTACCCCCCTTGGTGTTGGGGACAGGGGCCCCGCAAGCACTTGGCGGCCTGCTTCCCAGGGACTGAGTGGGGTGCTCCCCCCAGCTCCCTCCCCAGCCCTTTTAGCTTTTTGAGACAGGGTCTCCCTAAATTGCCCAGGCTGGCCTCGAACGTGGGATCCTCCCGCCTCAGCCTCCCGAGTGGCTGGAATTCCAGGGGTGGCCACTGTGCCCAGCTACCCTGGTCCTCCTTCAGTTCCAAGGCCTGGCCTGGGCTCCATTCCCAACCGACTTGCCCTGGCACTGCCCGGCCACAGGGAGAGGCTCGCCAAGACCCAAGACTTCTGGAGGTGCGGAGGTGGCTGGCGTGCAGGCTGCTGCCCGAGGGCCACCCAGGGGACCGTCCTGCCCCAAGCCAGTCTGAGGGGGGCCTCATGGGGCCAGCTGCAGTTCAAGACCCCTTGCAAAATGAAATGTGACACCCTGGTTCAGAATTCCTAGGGATTCTAAGACGGGAACGGCAGGGGCCCTGCCGACTCCAGGTTGGGCTGGCCCTGGGTGGCAGGGAGGGACAGGGGACAGCTGCCACCAGCTGTTGCTCCTCACAGTGCCCCTGTGGTCCAGGAGCAGGGGCCCCCAGGAGGGGCCTCGTCCAAGCGGCCCCTCTCTTGCAGCATGGAGATGTGTGACCAGAGACACAACATCACCATGTGCCCGCTCTGTGACAAGACCTGCAGCTACTGGAAGATGAGCTCGGCCTGCGCCACGGCCCGCGCCAGCCACCTCTTTGACAACCCGGCCACCGTCTTCTTCTCCGTCTTCATGGCCCTCTGGGGTAAGTGGAGCCTGCAGGGCGGCCACCCACGCACCCGGGGTCCCTGCTCCTGGGTTCTCCGTCTCGGAGCCTCCGCAGGTGGGGTTTCCCAGGAGGGCACCAGGTCGGCGCTGCCGGGGTGCAGAGGGGCGGTTCTGACCCGTTGGGGCCCTGGAAGGCCCAGGAGGGCACCAGGCTGGCCAGGCTGGGAGTGGCCCTTCTGAGGACCACAGCTGCCCCTCGTGGGGGAGGCGGACCTGGGCTGGCTGGGGCGTGGGCTCCCCTTGGAGCCTCCTGGTCTCCCTGCAGGTGTCCTGTGCCCATTTTAAGGAAGAGAAGCTGAGGCCCCGAGAGAGGGCGGGAGGGGCCCGGGGTCCCCGCTCCCAAGCAGCCGTCCTGCGCCCTGCCCACTGGCCTGCACGGCCACCAGAGCCAGACGGGTTCCTCCTCCAGGAGTCCGATCCCCGCCCAGCTGCTTCCTGGGCGCAGGGGGTGGGCCCTGCCCGTGTCCTTGGTCAGCAGAGTGCCGTCCGTTCCCTTCTCTGCAGACTGGGCTGACCACGGCCTGGCCAGCTGGGTGTCTGGGACGTGTGCAGCGGCAGGCTGTGACCCCCACACTGGACACCAGGCCCGTCATCTCCAGGGGCTCACGTCCATAGGAGCTGGGGCCGGGCACAGAGGGCAGTCCCCCCCAGGGAGGGGACTCAGGAGAACGTCCCAGGAGAGCTGGAGGCCTGGGTGGACTGAGGGCGGCACCCGGCCACCTGGCTGACCAGGAAAGGAGGCCCTGAGGGACCTAGTTCTGAGGATGTGGCCGGGCAGCGTTTGTGGCAGAGGGGCCACGTGGAGGACAGAGGTGTGTCCGCCAGTGACCAAAGGACCGATGAGCCGTTAGAGGGGAGCTAACCGGGCTGCGGTGTCCCATCAGAGCCCCCTCCAGCTGGGCCACCAGCCAGCTCGCTGTCCCTTGGGGCCCCTGGGGCTGTGTGGCTGCTGGCCAGCACCCTCTAGTGGCACATAGGGTGACCCTCCTGGTGATGGCTGCCCAGGCCACCAGAGCCCTCAGGGCCTCCTTTCCTGGTCAGCCAGGTGGCCGGGTGCCGCCCTCAGTCCACCCTCTCCCTGGCCCCAGAGGCCCCGACTGTGCCCCACTAGGGCCCTGGCAGAGCCAGACTCTGTGCCCTCCCTGACCCTGCCCTGTCGGTGGCCCCTGGTGACGGCCCTGTCCCAGTGAGCCTGCAGACTCGTCCACTTTCACGGACTCGACAGTCACTGTCAGGTGGCCGCCAGGCATGTGGGTCTGGGCCTCCCAGGCCTGCAGAGAGCCCCAGGTGCCCGGGTGTCCTCTCCTTCTCCTGGCCAGCGCTGGCCACCCTGGTGGCCTGGGGAGGAAGGGAAGGAGGGTGAAGGAGGAACCTTGGGCTGTGACTGTGTTCCCAGCTCCTTGTGCCGGAAGAGGGACTGTGACAGCCTTGGGGCGGGGCGGGCTCCAGGGGCCCGCGCTGGTGCTTCCTGGTCACTGAGAGGTCACCTCTTTTAAGTCCCAGCAGGTCACCCCTGCACCTTCCCCGCCGCCGCAGGAAGAACTGCAGGCCGCACAGGGGCTGCCACACCCTGTGTGTGCACTGACCACGGCCTTCTCCTCAGGGTCCCTGCCTGGTCAGCCCCGAGTGGACGCAGGCAGCGCCTGCCCCTGAAGAGGGCAGATGGGTTAAGCTGTGTTTGGAGAGGGACCTGGGAGAGTGAGGTCCCCCTGTGCTGGGCTCAGCAGCACCCCGAGCCCCCCGGCCTGGGGGTCCCCTGGTGACAGAGGCCCAGGACCAGCCCTTTATAGGAGCAGAGAGTCTGGCCTCAGTGTCTGAAAACCCATCGTCACCCCTTGGTTCTCAAACTGGGTCCTACAGGCCGCCGCTGGGTTCCCAACTAGACAAGCGCCTTGGGCCAGAAGAGGGTCAGCGGGCAAGTGCCCGGGCAAGCCCTGAACCAGTGCCACCTGCAGGGCTCTTCTGCCAACCCTGGGAACCAGGGCCGTGACTCTCCAAGTGTGGGCCCTCGACTCCCCTGTCCAGCCCTGACCTAGGCGGACACCAGTCCTTGACCACCTTGACCTCCTGATTGGGGACCATGGGGACCCTCCTCTGAGGTCTGAGACTTCAGCTGCAGCTGGCCCTCGTGGTGGGCCAGGCCCCTGGGCACGAGAGGAGGTTCCAGTGGGCCCCTCGGGTCCTGTGGCCTCAGACCAGGGGACGTCAGCCCTGGCTGCAGCCCGCCACACGGGGTCCCCGGTCACAGCAGGAGACAGACGGGGGCAGGGTGAGCCCAGCCTTGGGGTCAGCGGTCATCCCCCTCAGTGGGCAAAAAAGGACTCGGAGAAGCTCAGCCCAAGAGGCCACCTCACGGGCCTCGGGCGGGGGGCCGGGCGGGGGGCCGGGCGGGGTGGCCCGGGTGCTGAGCTGCCCGTGCTGGGCAGCATTCCAGCCGAGGTGGGCGTCTCGGTGGCCCTGGGCCACTGAGCCGAGGTGTGTGGGCCACAGCACCCCATCCTCCGCATCCCCCAGGCAATGCCTCACCCCCCTCACAGCTGAGGACAGTGAGGCTGTGGGCAGGGACAGGAGCCCACCCCCTGCCCACCCCCTGCGCCCCCTTCCTGCCTCCTGGGCCCTGGGCAATCATCTCTGACGTCCTCTCACCCGCTGCTCCTCGCTGCAGACCCCCGCCCCTCCTGGGGACCTCAGCAGTGGTCAGCCCTGCCTTTCCTCCCTCCTCCAGGCCCCGCCCAGGCAGGACCCCTCCTGGCTGGACACCAGCCTCCCGATCCCCCTGCCCAGGCTGGAAGTGGGCCACGGTGGGCTCGGCCTGTGTGGCCACCGCCCAGTGCTTTGGGCAGCCTCCGTCTCTGACTCACCCGCGTGACTGGAGCGTGGCTGGTAGGGTCGGGCGGGCAGGGGGCCCACGACTGGCTCTGTCCCCTGCCAGCCTTGTGGCAGTGGGAACAGACTCCCCCATGTGCCGTGTCCGTCTGCCACATCTTGGAGGCCCCAGAGAAGCCGGCCAGCAGGGGCTGGGCTGCGGCTCAGGCAGAGCCTTCTGAGGCCCCGAGTTCAACCCGACAACAGGCTGCAGATCCAGGCACCGTCCTGCTCTGCCCAGTCTGCACCGGGGCCCCGGGACCTGCTGCTGAGCAGCCCTGTGGGGTGCCCGCTGTTGAGAGCCTGCCCACTGCCCTGGCCCCCGACACGCGCTCCCCTCCCCCTCTCCCTCGTCTTCATCTCCTCAGAGAAGAGCTGGGGGGGTGGCGAGCCCTCCAGTGGCAGGTGCCCACGGAGCCTGTGGTGGGCGGAGACCCCTCCCCAGTGACCGGACAGGCAGGTGGCTCCGTGGCCCCTCTTAGCCCATGAGCCTTTGTGACCCTACACCAGGCCGAGCAGCAGAGGAAGACCCGAACCCCAGCCTCACGGGGCCTGAGCCCGGGGCCTGACCGCTAGCCCTTGGCCCTCCCACGTCACCAGCCAACTTGGCCAACAGGGTGTGTCACACGACTCTCCCTTACTCCTGACCAACCTCAGAGTTTTGTCTGAAATAGCTTCTCCCCGATGGCCTGCCGTGGGGACCGGCCACACCAGGTCCTGCCTGTGCTCTCTGCACGAGCTGTCTCAGGGACCCCGCAGCAGCCGTAGGGAGGTCTGTGATCTCTGATGAGGATGCTGAGGCACAGAAAGGTCAAGTGACTTGCCCAAGGTCACACAGCTAACCGGTTAATCACAGATCCACAGCCTGGCCCATTAATATCCAAGGTCCAAGTGAGTGCCCTGGTCACACCTCTCCATCCCGATGTTCTCCGAGCCCCCATTAGGTGTCCTCTTGGGGGTGCAGATGTCAGATCTTGGCCTGGATGGTCCAGGCAGTAAGGCTGCCTGGTCAGCCGGGGCCCACAGGGATGAGATGGCGTTTGTTAACCCACAGCGCCATGGACAGGGCTGCACTGTCCACCCAGCTGCTCTGCGCTGGGTACCTACTACTTTTCTCCCTCAAAGACAGTGGCCAGCCCTGCTCCAGGGAGGAATGTGGGCAGGGGGCCTGTCCTCCTGAGCCTGGCCGACCCTGGCCTCCCCAGCTGCCCCCCCCCCATGGCAGGGAGACCAGGTGAGCCCGTCTGGAGTGGGGAATCCAGTGCGAGCTCAGTGGGCACCTGCCACTCTGCAGAGGCCACCCGCGCTCTGCAGTGGGGAGCTCACTCCTTCCGGGCGAAGCCGCAGGGCAGAGCAGAGCCTGGTGAGCCCGGGAGATGGGGAGCTGCGCCCTGCCCACTCACCCACCCGCAGTGAGAAGACAAGCTGGCCCTGGCCCGCTGCCCGGCTGCCAAGTGCAATTAGCAGGGCGCAGGGGCGTGGATCCTCATTCAGCCACCCTCTCCTGGCCTCGGCGGATCGGCTTTCCTCTCCTGGCTCGGTGCCCTCCTCGTGCCCTCGGCTGGCCTCACTACGGCACGCACAGACGGGGAGAGCCCCAGACCTGTCCCGCCTGGACGCGGGGCCCCTGGCCGTGGCCGCCCACGGGGAGTGGGCTCCCTGTGCAGCAGCCCCCCCAGAACAGCCCTGTGCTCCTGGGGAGCTGGGCTTTCCCAGCTGCCCGCCGGTCCTGGAGGCTCCGTGGTGGCTCCTGCTGGTGCGGGTGACATTTCAGAGCCTCAGGTGGGTTGTCACGTTAGGCAGCTCCGAGCCCCATTTAGCTGTCTGCTTGGATCAATTTTCTGAAATCATAGCGTGATGGTGGATTTCAGCCGCGTGTCCACTTCGTGCAGAACAAAGCGGGTTATTTGCTCCCAGCCCAGCTGCTGGGACCGAGCTCGATGCTCAGTGTGACAGTGTGAGCGAGGTGACAGTGGAGCTGGAGCCTCTGCGCCCGAGGTCCTGGTGGCTTTGACAGTTGGGGGAGGGGGCTGTTCCCTGGAGCTAGGGGGGGGTCATCTGCTGGGATTAAAAGGCCAGCAGATGGGGCTCTGGGGATGCAGAGGTGGGTGCAGGACCCCGTGCAAAGCAAAGCCAGAGGCCGCACCCGCGTCCACTGCTGGTGCCGGACGAGGGCGCTGCCCTGCCGTTCCTGGGCCACCCGGCTCTGCTCTCCAGCTCCTGAAGGCGGAGTCTGCGCTGAGCACAAGTCCCTGGCTGGGACACAGATGCAGGGGGCGCCACCTCGGCCCTGCAGTCTGAGCCCGGAAGTCCGAGATCACGCAGGGCCCAGCTGTGCCGGTGAGGCCCGTCTCCTGGTGCAGAGATGTCCTCACGGGGCCAGGGGACAGGCGGCTGTCTGTCAGGGTGCTCACCAGGGCATGAGGTCCACCCTCGGGACCTCACCCTCCCAGAGCCCTGCCTCCCGGCAGCACCACAGGGGGCCGAGGACCTCGAGGTGGGGACTCGGGACACAGTGTGGGGAGAGTGGGTGCAGTGCCCAGCGTCCGTGCAGCCAGCTCAGCTGCTGCTTTAAAACAGACCTGGCAGCTTCCACGGCAGACATTGGTGGCTCACGGGCCTGGGGGCGAGGACGCAGGAGCGAGGTGCGGGGGTCTGGCTCTGGTAAAGGCCACGTACTGGCTTTCCAACTGCCGCCCGCCCTCGGGGCCCTCACGGGGTGGCTGGACAGAGACAGCGCCCGCTCCCTGGTGTCTCTTCTTGTCCAGCCAGTCCTGCCACAGGCCCCTCCAGATGCCTCCCCTTGGCCCCAGGAAGCGGTCACTCCACCCCGCCCAGCCCCCACTCTGCCTTGAGGACTGCTGTGGAGCCTCACGTAACCATGCGGACACCGCAGCCTTGCTCCGTCCGAGCAGCCTCCTGGCGGACACGGGGCCCCTGTGAGGGGGCTGGGCAGTGAGAGCCGTTGGGGCGACTCGGAGCCCACCCTAGGGACTGCTGGGACCAGCTCAGGACACTCCTGCAGAGACCAGGCAGCAGGCAAGTCCTGCCCCACACCCCACTTGGGTCCAGTGCAGACCCAGGGCCAGCCCCACATGCTGCCCACGCCCCTGAGTGCTGCTGACGTTGTGTCGCTCACACAGACGTTGAAGGAAAGAGGGACGTAGCTCCTGCCCAGCGGCTCCTGCCCTGGCCTGGATTCCCTCTGGCCACCTCTTCCACACTGTGCTGGCCTTCAGGCCCAGGTTCCGGGGGAGTGTGGTCTCTGGTCACCTGGCAGCGTGGCCCAGTGGTGGGAAGCGGCCCCCTGGCCCAGGCTGGTCTTGACATTCAAAGTCGGGGGCCAGGTGTCCTCCATTTGGGAACGGGCCCACTGCCCCAGGGACCTCAGTGTGTGGGTCTCTGAAATGGAGCATGTTATCCCGGCCTCGAGGGGCCGTAGTGGTGGACCTGGGGGGAGGGCACCGCACCCAGTGCTGCTGCAGGCGGGTGCTGTGTCCCACGTGGCACCCCCAGGACCAGGACCCACGGACCCACTGCTGCCCACGCTTGGCACCAGGAGGGCCGGTGGCAGGAGTGTCCCTGCCAGGCATACCCATGATAACTGGACTTACAATCGGGGCTGTGGTCACTACTGCCTGCTCATCCAGCACGGTGCTCTCGGGCCGACCCTGGAGTGTCACAGGACGAGGTTCAGGTCCCACTCTGCCTGGCCCCTAGCGTGTGCCCTCTGCACTCAGCGCTGATTTGCCCGGGAGTGGGGCCTGGGCGTGAGGGTAGCCAGTGTCCCCCACGTGCTGGCCCGAAGCCTGACACGTGACCAGGCCACATCAGACACCAGTGCTGAGGCCACAGGCGGGCACAGAAACGCGGAGGCTGCACCAGGAGGAGACCAGGAGGAGGGACAGCCAGCTCCCCACAGCAGCCCTCCTGGGCCAGCTCAGTCCAACAGTCGCCTCTGTCCTGAGACGGCCGAGGCCTTGCCGGGCACGTGGCCAGAGGGGGGCATAGGGCCTCTGGGTGCAGGGCAGACGGAGGCCGGCCCCACCTTGTCCCCACGCCAGAGGGCGTGGTGACAGGACAGCTGGGGTCTCCTTCCTGGGCGTGCCTGGCCCTGGGGCTGGCAGGTCTTGCCCTGCGTCTTCCCGGCGCAGGGCTCTGGGTGCTCTGGGCGCTCTGCCGTCCTTGTCCCAGGCACGGAGGTGGCTGTCACCCAGCGGGATCACCTCCCGCGGGGAGAACTGAGAGCCCCTCTCCAGCTCTTGGACTGACACCCAGGGTGCCACTGCCGTCACCACTGGCACAGGACCCAGAGCTCGCTCCTCCCGGGCCCTCTGCCCCGTGGCCACTGCCTCCCCCCGAGCTCCGCCCCTCTAGCTCCCGCGGAGAGACCGTGAGAGACCTGGCGCTTTGGGTACCTGGCCGCCC